>NC_057811.1:278187888-278198072 GCF_018294505.1 Triticum aestivum
CCCTGAACCCTAAGATAGATAGTGGGGTACCTCTCCGGCGAGGCCCCCTCCCCGCTGCGGCTGGTTCTTCCTTAACTCCGGTGAGCCCCCCACCCCCTGAAAATCGACTGACCCAAAAGTCGATTCAGTCGACTGAAGTGTAGCTAAATCGGAGCAACATCGCAAGCAAGAGAAAGAGCGAGAGCAGCAGCGCGAGCAAGAGCAAGAGAAAGAGCAGACCAGGCACGGGACCGAGAGCAAGAGCAGAGCAGCAGCGCGAGTGAGAGCTAAAGCAGCAGCAGCTCCTACTGATGTGGACGTCGCCGCCGAGGGAGCGATGCTGTGGAGGAAGTGGCCGGCGACGCCGCCGTGGATGGAGCCACGCCGTGTCGGCTCGGGACCGAGCGCCTGCAGCACCGTGAGATCGAATCAAGAAGAAAATGCGGCGATTAGTGTACAACCTCTTTGGTGGTGCCGATTAGGCCGCAGCTTCATCCGAGGAAACGGTGATGATGATGCTCTTCCGGTGGTGCAGGTGAAGACGGCGGTGTGGGAATGGAGGTGGCGCGAGAGACGAGGGGAACGTCGGGGCAACTCCTTGGAGGTGGAGGACGGGGTGGCTGAACGGCGGGATGACCAGATCAACGACGGATCCTCATCAGGTACGGTGGATGAGGGACGTCGAGGTGTTGCTGTGGACGACGTCGTCAGGGAAGAGGCTCCGGCTGGGTGGCGGACGGAGGAGGGTGTGGGGCTTCGCGGGTTTTCCCGGCATCGGTGTACGAATGGGTGGGCGAATGGGGTGGGAGTGGGGAACCATGGCTTAGGGACGCGCTTGTCCGAAATGTGGGGTAAGTTACGAAAGTACCCCCACCGATTTGAGGCGGTTCTTTCGGTTCAGGGGTATCACGGGCATTTCGCGTGTTGGGATTTCACAGGAGGTGGGAGTTTTCGCGCGCGTTGTAATTTTGGAATAGCAAGGCGCGGGTTGAGATGGAGGGAGTTGTCGGAGCACAACGAGACAAAGATTTATCTTAAATATTTCAGGGTAACAAGGCGTGGGTTGAAGAGGCAGGAGTTTCACAGCACTATAGACAGAGACGCTAGCTTGAAATTTCGGCATAACAAGGCGCGACTTGAAATTTCGGGAGAACAAGCTTAATGTGTACCCAAAAAAAGATAATTTAGACTAGTATGATATACTACATACAATGTGTTTAACATGCACAACACACACAGACACCATTTAGACTAGTAAGGTACACGTGCATTGCATGCATGAGATTTGGCAACCAAATCATGAATATATACCACATTATAGCATGTAAGCTTTGAGTCATATATGCATGATGTAGATGTTCGTTTAATTCTTATAGTTCATTTCATTCAAAATCATCTAGTTTTTATAAGAAAGCTAATCTATTTTAAGATTCATGGAATTGTGCGTTGTAAGGCATAAAGTAAAAACAAATCATGTAGAAAAACATTTGGGCAATTCTGATATGGAAGATTCTAGAACGAAGAAGAAGTGCTTGTGTTTTGAGGTTTGTGCATTATGCTTAAGTTCAACCATAGAGTCTTCTAGATTTACATGTGGCAAAATCTGGTGGAATCTAGATGATATCCAACGGCCAGTAGTGCTCAAATTTGCCAGCTCTGCACCATCGGATTGGCCTCATCCAACGACCATCTTTCAAAGTTAAAGTTATCTGCACACTATATAAAAAATATAATATATAATATATATAGGGGTATAGATATAGATATGTGATGCGAAAGCCACCCATCATCTCCAATTAGAATAGTGTGTCCATGCACGGATGCAATGTGGCCAAACGATGTCTGCAATCGGTATCTCAAATTCAAACCAGTCTGACCTTGTTCAATGTGTATACATTGCAACATGCTCGTTTCCAAACCACACCACGCAGATCTCCGTTATATTCATGCATGCATGGGTTTCAAACATCATGATCTCTTATTCAAATATTTGAATTCAACTTTACATTGATTATGAACTCACCTAGTCTTTTACACCCACACATTGGTCTTCTCTTTATAATTGTACCACTAACTTTCTCTCGTGCATGCATGCACACACACTACCAGTCGGCATTATCCATCGCACACATGCAATCTTTTTCTTCGGGTCGGCCTCCCATGAAGGCACACACACACATCCCCCTCTCCATCATATCGGGCATTCTTTATCTCTCACGTGCATGCGCAATGATCGATGTTCCTCTATGTGTGTGTGTGTGTGTATAGCTAGGTCTTTCATAGTTTTCCACATAAACCGATCAATCTATATATCTAGTGAGGTCTCACCCTCTTTCCCACGTCCACATCGATCAATCTATACCTCTCTATATAGGATTACATATATAGCTAATACACCCACACTACTAGGAAAAGGCCTACTAATGGCGCACCTAATTTGGCCATTAATGGCGCATTAGTGGTGCGCCATTAGTAGGACGCCATTAGTATATTTTACTAATGGCGCACCACTGGTGCGCCATTAGTATCTGGTATACTAATGGCGCACCCCAGATGCGCCATTAGTATATACAACAGTGCGCCATTAGTATGCCTCCCAGGGGGCCATGTATACCCAGGTGCTTTGGCATACTAATGGCGCACAACAACAGGATGCGCCATTAGTAACTTCGGCATACTAATGGCGCAATGTTTGGTGATGCGCCATTAGTATCCTTTGGCATACTAATGGCGCACTATGATGTGATGCGCCATTAGTATGAATATTAGGTTTTTTTTATTTTTTTATTTTCTGTTTTTTGCACAGGTTACAAAATGTATAATTGGAAAAAATATAGACAGCACACATCAACAACAGATTCATCGAATACAATAGAAGATTAGTCTCTGAATACAATTCATCATTTTAGTCTCCGAATACAATTCATCATATTAGTCTCCGAATTGAAAAGACCAAACAAAGATAGAACATTATATTACAAGTCTCGAGACCGCGAGTTTGTCTTCACATTACAAGTTGATATCGATCATCTAAACTACCATCACATAGAAGAGAGCTGCGGTCATCACGATGAGCATCATCACGATGAAACTCGTCTTCATCCGGTTCCTCCAACGCTCCCTCCCCTCTCCCGCTAGATAGCGGGCGTATCTAGATTCGGCCTCGGCCCTAGTGGCGTACCCTTTGTAACTGTTACCGCTGAATCGGTGAACCTGTCTCCGACACTCCTCCCAGTCGTCGTAGACTCCGGGAACCTTACCCTTGTACACGACATACCACGACATCGCTATGCAGTAGCCAAACGAAACGTTAGTACCAATTCATAGACAATACATAAGCAATATATAAGTATGCAACAGAATGATCGGAAGAGAAAAGCAAGACATTAATAGCATCGATTACATCTAAGTTGAAGGACTCTCGAAACCAAAGAGACATACTACAAGTTCATTAAAGTTTAATTACAACATGAGCCAATCGATGTTTCAGAACTAGACACAGCATCACTGCTTTCGACTCGACTCAAGGGACCGGAGCGTGAATGAAGCTGCCGTCTATCGTGGGAGTCATGAAACAACGGGCGTTGTCAGCCTGCATTTGTAGGATTGTGTCGATGTCACTGTTGGACGGTTGATTTCTGAGGTAGAACTGCCCCGAGGTACGAAGGACATCTTGATGGATGCTTTCCGCAAACTCCGACTGGATGCGAAAGAATTCTTGTCTGATGTCCGCGTCCTGGATTGCCGACACGCTCGCGGCCCAATCTTTGAGTCTACTCGGTAGCAGTAGGTGATGATGGTCCCGTACGATCGCCCGCCTGTGATGGATGGCGTAGTAGGCACCCTTCTGACCGCCAGGCGGCTGCTTGACGCAACAGAACGTCGTATTGTGGGAGAACACGTGCTTGCCGTACTTACGAATAGGCCTGGTGAAGGTGCCTCCAGATTTGACGAAGCCGGGGAGAACATCATCAAGAACCTTCTTGACATTTGTGTAGTCTACGTTCGACTGACGGTCCGGGTCGAAATACGTGGCCATGGAATATTTGGGGCTTAGGAGGATGAGCGTGCAATGTGTGTCACTGCAGAAAACACGGAATGTTAAAAGAAAAACGATCGAAATCTAAGAATTCATATGTTACGGGGCGGTTGAGGGGAGGACTTACTCGGGAAAGTAAGGCACGAGGAAGTTATCCTTATCTTGGTTTGCCAGAATGACGCCTTCGAGGTAAGAACTCGCGACTTGCCGGTCCCCAGCGCTGCCCAAGATCTTGGCACGCATGTAGAAGGGGTCGACTATCACGATGTCCGGGGTCTTTTCGCGAATGATCTGCATCTCCATACTCAGCGAAAATAGCCGAACGAAGGTGTAGTGCAGCGGATGAAGGTTCAACATAGCGTGGATGTCATCAAACCGCAGGACGATCGTACCCCCGATGGAGTTATCCACAAAGCCCTTGCCCTCTGGCACCTTGGCCGCGAAAACCGGTTATGCCACATCCTTCTCTCGGAGACGCCGCTTCTCCAAAGAAAGAACACTGTCATGTTGACTCCGCATATCACCGGTTGCAACATCGAGCATATTTCTCGGTAGCATCGGCCTACCCGCCACATGCACCCTCCTCGAGATATCCGCAGTTGAAGGTGGCCCGTCCTGAGCACGGATCGTACTCGGTGCCAGCTGGCCCGCACCCTTGTTAGTCTTTCTTTTGCGTGCCTTCTTCTTGATCTCCTGTAATGGGACCGAGTTCTGCTCACAGACCGCCTTCTTGAGTGTGTTGGGGCTGATCATATTTGGCACCTCGCCTATCTGAGGCTCGGTGAAGTCGGCAGCTGGAGGCGTCTCCTGAGAGCTGAACTGCAGACGACGCCTGTTGCAACTTGGCTTCTCCGCGGTACCAGCTAGATCGCACACGTCTTTTGTTGGGTTGGGTTCTTGAGAAGGAGGCCCCATGAAGTCGCCACCGTCCCCATGATCGGCAAAGTACTGATCGACGTTGGCAAATGTATCGTCGTCGTCCTCGTTCTGATCCTGTGCCATATGCATGTTTGGATCCAGTGGCATAGGGATGTCCGGCACCGTTGCGGCGGTCTTGCCATGGGGCCGACTTGGCGCCGGCACGACTGGCGGTGTTGTCTTTGGGGTGGTGTCTCTCGCCCCCAAACGAATCTGGCTCTTCGGCCAAAGCAGGTCCCAGCTCAGGCAGGCGCTGAGGTTCATAACGTCATCATTGTCGGCCCCGATGGGTCGAATCGGAGGTAACACCTCGTCGCAGCCTGGCAGCACCCGAACCAGTTGAACCCTAAACAAGTTGGGTGGCATCTGGGTACCGTGGAACAAGGGGTTGCCCGGTTGAACGATTTTGCCCTTGGCGACATCGACCAACTCGTTGTTCACGAAGTGCAGGAGAGTGCACGGAACGTCGGCGGCGCCCTGCGAAAACATGTAGGGCGTTAGGGATGCCCAGTCAAAGGCAAGGAGATGAAGTCCTCGGCCGAGAGAGGCTTAATTAGTTACCGTGATGATGGCGTCGAGCTCGGCTAATGTCGAGGCACCGCCAACGGCGGGCGTGCAGTTGACGGAGGGGCCGCTTGCTGCAGAGGTGCCGGCCGGCGTATACCCGGGTGCATTAAGCTCCCGTGCCGGCGTCGGAGACACCAATGCCGCCTCCGCCGGAGACACCAATGGCCCCGCCATCGCGTTCTGCGAGTTGCTGGCCGTGAAGCTAGGAATCGGGGGCGGCCCCTATTGGCCGCCCGCAATCCACGCACTAATCCCCTGGATCAAGGTAGGCACAATGGCGGTGATCGTCGCTCCGAGTTGTTGTTGCACTTGCTCTTGGACAATCTCCGGAATCCGCGCCACCTGTGCCCTGAGTTCTTGAACCTCGCGCGCCTGGCTTTCCGAGCTGGTCTTTTTCTCCTTTCGCCCAGCAGTGTCATAGTATGACGACCATTTTGTCGACAAGCCTTTGCCGGCCACACGACCAGCTGACGTCGGCTTACTGAGCTTATCCTTGTTCTTCATTACATTCAACGCCCTATTTAGAGTGGTGTCCCAAGGGTTGCTCTTAGTCGACCCCGCGCTACTGCTTTCAGTCGCCTGCGGAAGGAATGTGAACCATTTAGAAATTTGGCTTCATTAATTAGAATGCAACCATATGGAGCTAATTACGCGGGGGTGTATTCCTTACCAGAACAAGCTCAAGCGCCCTGGTCTTCGGATCCGTGGTAAGCTCCTTTGTTTTCGGGTCCTTCTTGTACCGGGCCCTGACAAAGTTCCTGGTCTGCTTGTCACCGTATTTATCGAAGAGGGGCGGTAGGCCTTGCTCGGCACGGTCCGCCTCCTCCTTGTCCCATATAGGCTCCGCCACTCTGTAACCGCCGGGACCGAGTGTGTGTTCCCCTAAGTGCAGCTCCCGCATTTCTTTCCCCCACTTACTTGATTCGGAGTTTGCGGTGCTCGAGCAATTGATCTTGAAGTCGTTGTAGTCATCTTCGGTGATCGAAGGATTTTTCTCCTTGATCTTCTCATAACTCTCACCTTTCTCGATCATTCTCTTCACATTGCTTTTCCAAGTAGACAGGGCCTTGCTCATCTTCGTGAGGGCAGCATTGTTCACTTTATTCCCTTTGAGGCTTGTGTTTTCAAATTCAGTGGGGAACTTGTATCGTTCGTGCAGCTTCGTGAAGAGGAGGTTGCGCAAATTCCCTCGGTCAGGATGCCTCAGGTTCTCGGTGTTGATCGAGACGGTGCTCCGGAGAATGCACCCGAGATGAAGTGAGTACCCCTTGACTATTCATTCGGGCGCCGTTGGATTCCCGTCGGAGTCCACTTCAGTAACTTCCTCCTTGAGGGTGCGGAGCACGGTCGGGCGCCGGTCCTTCCGTTGCCTCTTCGGTTGGCTGCCATCTGTGTGTGCGCCGCCATCATCAGTGGTGGCATCCTCGGCGGCACCATCAGTGGTGGCATCAGTGGGGTCATCCTCGGCGGTACCATCAGTGGTCTCAGGATCGGTGGGGAAGGCGGCGTCCTCATACAAGTGAGGTTGTTGCTCCATCTCCTGGGACAGCTTCCAGAATGGCTTGTCGACGCCCGAACCCCCGGCCTCATCGTTGTTGGCCATGTTTCTCTCTAAATAGGAACAAAGTTTGGTCAAAAAGTTGGTTATTGTCAAGGAACAAGATCATGGTCTCATCATTTAGGGTTTGTCGACACCGAGGCATCCTAAAAGCTAAGCTTTTATCATTGAGGGTTTTTCGACGCCGAGGCACCCTAAAAGCCTAAGCTTTCATCATTTCGGTTTTTATCGACACCGAGGCACCCTAAAAGCCATGCATTAGTCACAAGTACGCCGGGGCACTTGATCCTACTTAATTACCTACTAAGATACCCCGGCCCAGGCATTAGTCACAAGTACCCCATATGTCCTATTTTTAGCAAAGTCTGCTAAAATTCACGGAAAATTTCAGCATGACCTTTGCTGAAAATAGGACATATGGAGTACCCGAATTTGCCGGAACGGAAGTTAATCAACATTCCGGCAAACTCAAGGGCCTCTCGGGTGGACAAGGGCCTCTCGGGTGGACAAGTATACCATCATTTTTCTTTTCTATACATCTTCTACAATTGATACATCCTATCAAGAATGGTACACATCACCATATATTGCAAAGATGTACTGGTCAGCAGCAATTTTAACAAGATGTACTGGACAGCAGCAAATTGAGCAAAAAAATGTACTGGACAGCAGTATATACAGGGGGAGAGGAAGAGGGGTTGGTACCTTGGGAGAGGAGGGTGTGCTTGGCTCTGCCGCCGTGCCTGAGTAGCAAGCACCTACGCCCCTGCCTTGTTCCACTTGTATCCTGCAGATCGAGAGAGGATGAGATGAATCAGATCAGTTGCTCATGCTTTTTACAAATTGTAGCTACTGTTTTTTATACCTAAACAAAATTGCCCTAGCTATATTTGCTACTGTTTTTACACCTAATTTTTTGCTACTGTTTTTTTAATTTGCTACTGCTTTTTTTTATTTGCTACTGTTTTTATACCTAAACAAAATTTCCCTAGCTATATTTGCTACTCTTTTTTTATTTGCTACTGTTTTTATACCTAATTTTTTTGCTACTGTTTTTAAAATTGCTACTATTCTTTTAAAATTGCTACTGTTTTTTATACCTAAACAAAATTACCCTAGCTATATTTGCTAATATTTTTTATTTGCTACTGTTTTTATACCTAATTTTTTTGGTACTGTTTTTTTAAATTGCTACTGTTTTTGCTACTACCCTAATTTCCTAAAAGATTTCTAACTTTGCTAACTGTGCTAGATTTGCCCTAAAATTTATGCACAAAAACACAGAGAAGGCATTAGGCATTACACAAAAACACAGAGAACTGCTATAATTTACAACAGGCTTTTGGTTTCTGGAACCATTTCATGCCCAAGTGATCTGATCCTTGTACTTTTGCTACAATGATACAGTGATACAAGTAGAATATGAAGGCATTAGGCATTACAACAAAAGGAACAGAGCTGCTATATTTACAACATGCTTTGTATTATTTTATATGGGAAAATTTTGTTTTCGCCACTAGATTTTGTCAAATTTTCTTATGCCACTCTAGATTTTGACATCTCGCTTTTGCCACTCTTAGTTTGTGACAATTATCACAATTGCCATTCTGTTAGGTTAATGGATGTTTTGACCAAACGGAGCAGGGAAAAGACCATATTGCCCTATGTTATTTGTTTTTCTTTTGACACTCCAGTTTTCGCCAAATATTGCTTTTGCCACTAGAGTAACATCTAATGTTACACAGTATTTTAGCATGACCTATTTGAAAATCTAACATCACACATCTTATGTTAAAAAGTTTGGCATGACCTATTTGGAAATATGTCATAGATAATTACACAATATTTTCACACAAGTCTTGACAGTTAATGGCATCATTACCAGCAACATAGTTCATAATATCAGGAAATTAGTTCATAGGAGTACACATCCATCATCTAAACTTAACAGCAAGGTTCACATGTAGTTGCATCAACTACGCAACAAGGTTCATATGTAGTTGCATCAACTACACTACAAGGTTCACATATGCATACTTACCACCCAAAAGCAACATGTAGCTGCATCAACTAAACAACAAGGTTCACATATGCATATGGACTACCCAAAAGCAAGGCCTTTACAAGTCTACATAGTACAATGCAATAGCTTAACAAGAGTGCCACTAGGCTGCTATGCTAACTACTACAAGACTTGTGCTTGATGTCGTGCTGCTGCTACAACAAGTGCACCACAAACAAGCAGCAGCAGCAAGAAAATTAAAATTTGGGCTGCTGTTATGTGGTCGTTGGAGGTGCATCACAATGCAGTAGTATGTAGTCTTGATGGCCAGCATCCAGAATTAACAATGGCTTGATGGGTGCAGACACGCATACCATTCCAAAATTGTATGAGCACAAAAGAGGACAGATTATTTTAAGAAGACCAATAGCACCACCATCTACTGATATAACACGTGAAGTTCTACTCATATTGTATCAGCTTAACAATTAGTCATGCAAAGGAACCAAAAAAACTTGCACGTCAGAAACCTAAAGAAGATGATCCAACTCACAGGTACGTATCAATAGGCATGCAGGTTCACTTAGACTTGGTTGACAATATAAATCCAAACTATAAAAAAAACATGCAACGGTCCTATGGATCCAAATATAAACGTAATTATTAGTGAAGGTCACCTAGATGACAGCAGTGGTAACATGAAGTGCAGGTCACCTAGACCTGATTGAGACTTCGAGGAATCTTGACAATGTAAATCCAAACTTAAATTATTAGTCAAGCAAAGTTCCTATGTATCCAAATAAACTTGCACATCAGAGAGCTACAGGAACAATATGATTAAGTCTTGCACATCCAAACTTGATGACAGCAGTGGTAACATGAAGAAACAGAGCAAAAATGTAGTTTTGAGTAACAAAACAACCCTAAAATTTACAAAGGGGAAGGAGGAGGCCGGAGGGGGAGGGAGAGGTGGGGGCAGTACCTGAGGAGGCGGAGGAGGCCGGAGGGGACAAGGAGGAGGTCGGAGCGGCGCGGTGGTGGCGCGGACGAGGAGGAGGGCGAGGACGAGGACGACGGGGCGGCGGCGTCGAGAGAGGAGAGGGGAAGGGGATCGAGGGCGA
>NC_057811.1:278198736-278215490 GCF_018294505.1 Triticum aestivum
AGGAGAGGGGAAGGGGCAGCGGCGTCGGGGCGTCGGGGCGGAGACAAGGACGACGGGGCGGCGTCGAGGCGGCGGGGCAGCGGCGTCGGGAGAGGAGAGGGGAAGGGGATCGAGGGCGAGGGCGAGGGAGAGAGAGGGGATAGGTTATCTTCCAACAGGTACATCCAGACTAATGGCGCACCTCACCCTGGTGCGCCATAAGTACATCCATACTAATGGCGCACCTCACCCTGGTGCGCCATTAGTATTTTTTTTATTTCTGCTCGAGCCAACAGGTTATCTTCCACCTGACCTGATCCACACCAAGTTCCCTCTACTAGCTCGACTGGTCAGCAGCCAGTTCTCACACCAGGAGGTCCTGGGTTTCATTCCCAGGCTCCACAATTTTTTTATGCATTTAAAATGCTGTTTGATATTTATTTGTGTTTAAATATGTTCAAACTTGTTTAAATCATAACAGTAATATTTTTTTATAAGACAGTAATAATTTTTTTAAAAATATCATCAAACAGTAATGCCGGTGGAGCGGGGGAGGGTGCGCGGGGTGCGGGGGGCCGGTGGACCGGGGGGTGCTCGGCGGCGAGGGGGACCGGATCTGGCGAGGTGGGATAGCGATCGAGATGGAGGGGGATTGAGATCGAGTGTCCATGAAATTTAAAAATATTCATGATAGTTCAAAAAGTGCCCATGAAATACAACCGAGAAATGAAGGCTACGATTTAAATACAATCGATCTTAGCTAGCTATCTGTTCACAATCTTCTTGCCCTTCTTTTTCGCAAATGGAGTTCTTCTGTGGAACGGACGTCCTTTAGGTAGGGTGGTCCTGCCTCTTCTTGTGGTGTATGCTGCTACTTCATCATCGTCGTCATGTTCGATTCTCGGGTCACCGTACTTGTCGAAGTCTTGCTCATTGGCTACTCCATCCATTCCGATGATCTTCCTTTTGCCTCTCCTCACGACAACACGACTGGGCTTTGACGGGTCGGTAATGAAGAAGCATTGCTCCACTTGGGAAGCCAGTACCCATGGCTCATTTTTCGCGGTGACGTTTGCGCCTGCGGTCTTGGATTTGGCTTCGGGTATAACCATGGTGGTGAAATACCGGTCTTCTTTTAGGACGCTCTTGGCCCATCTGACACGGAACATCGGGACCTTCTCTCCAGTGTAGCTCAGCTCCCAGATCTCCTCGATCCTTCCGTTGTATCTGTCCTTGTCGTTACCGGTGTAGGATTCCATCGTTACCCCGGAGTTCTGATAACCATCGCTCTTCATGTCCTTGGCCTTGGTGTAGAATGTGTAGCCGTTGATATCGTACGCCTCATAGGTCATCAGGTTGTGCTCGGCGCCCTGTGACAAGGCGAATATGAGTTGTTCTTCCGCGGAAGAATCCTCATGTAAAGGGTACGATAGAAGCTTCTGCTTGAACCAACGTGTGAAACATGAGTTGTGCTCTTTGAGTATATCTCCGTCCGTCCTCTGTTGGCCTCGGTCATTGTACGTCTTCTTAATAAAGGTTTTGTGCTCTACCACCCAAGGATCGACCATGTCTATGTGTTGTAGCACGACTAGGTTTGTTCTTTCAAAGTCGGCGAGTCGACCCTCGAAGTCGACATGCATTTCGCGGCGACCCTCACGGTGACCCCATCCAGCGAGCCTGCCGAGGTGCCTGTTGACGGGCAGACCAACGGGGTTCTCGATGCCTAGATAATTCGTGCAGTAGGAGATGCACTCTTCGGTCAGAAAGCCCCTGGCTATGCTTCCCTCTGGACGTGACATGTTGCGAACGTATCCTTTGATGACACCATTCATCCTTTCGAACGGCATCATGCTGTGCAGGAACGTTGGCCCGAGTTGGATGATATCGTCCACGATATGGACCAACAGATGCACCATAACGTCGAAGAATGCGGGCGGGAAGTACATCTCAAGCTCGCATAGTATCACCACGATCTCTTCCTGTAGCCTTCTGAGTTGCCTCACGCCAACAGACTTCCGAGAGATGACGTCGAAAAAGTTGCATAGGCCAAATAGCGTTTCACGGACGTGCGCGTCCATGATCCCACGGATTGCAACTGGAAGTATCTGCGTCATCAGCACGTGACAGTCGTGAGACTTCATCCCGCTGAACTTCAGCTTCGCTAGGTCTAGGTATCTGCTTATCTTCCCCGCGTAACCGTAAGGAAGTTTTACTCCTACGAGGCAGGTGAAAAACTGCTCGATCTCCTCCTGACTTAGAGTGAAGCACGCGGGAGGGTAGTCATTTCCGGTCTTCTTGGCCTTTTTGCCTTTGCGACGACTTTCCGTGTCCTGCTTCGCCTCATCATCATCATCATCATCATATATAGCGTGAAGCTCCTGCCTGATGCCCATTGATTTCAAGTCTGCCCTTGCTTTCGGCCCATCTTTGGTCCTCTCTGGCATGTTGAGCAGGGTACCAAGCAGACTCTCGCACACGTTCTTCGTGATATGCATGACATCAAGGCTGTGAGGCACACGGTGGATCTTCCAGTACGGCAAGTCCCAGAAAACAGACCTCGTTTTCCATACCTTCAGCAGCGGCTCTGGCACCTTTCGCTTCTTTCCCGGCTCTGGCGCCTTTTGCTTCTTTCCCGGTAGTGGGCAGTCTTTCCAACTTTTCAACAGCTCGTCTATTTCCTCGCCGCTCCTCGTACGCGGGCGTCCTCGGGGTTCGGTTTCACCATCGAATAGATCCTTGCGTTTTCTCCACGGGTCATCGTCGCGAAGCCACCTTCGATGTCCCATGAACACGGTTTTCGAAGACCCGGGATCTCTATCTAGCTGGCGATACGTTGTGTCATCCATGCACCTGACGCATCCAGAAAATCCGTGGACCACCTGCCCCGCGACATATCCGTAACTGAGATAGTCGTGCACCGTCGTGAGCAGCGCGGCTCTCATAGGGAAATATTCTTTCTCTGCGGCGTCCCACGTATTGGCTGGCGTTTTCCACAGCATGTCAAGCTCCTCTTTCAGCAGCCCCAGATACAGATTGATGTCGTTCCCTGGTTGTTTCGGTCCTTCAATTAGCATACTCATGTGAATGTACTTCCTCTTCATGCACAACCAGGGGGGAAGGTTGTACATCCACACAAACACAGGCCAGGTGCTATGTGTGCTTCTCTGGCTGCCAAACGGATTGTTTCCATCGGTGCTCGCGCCCAGCACGATGTTCCTTGGATCGTTCCCAAATTCTAGGTCTTCGAAGTTCAACGCTTGCCACTGGCTCGCATCCTTAGGGTGACTCAGCATCTTGTCTTTTTATCTATCTCCGGATCATTTGCGTCATCTTCTCGCTTCTTCTCCTCCCTATCCGCGTGCCAACGCAGGAGCTTTGCTACCTTAGGGTCCGCGAAATACCGCTGCAGACGAGGAGTGATCGGAAAGTACCACACCACTTTTCGAGGAGCTTTCTTCCTCTTCTTGTATCGAGTGACGCCGCACACCGGACATATGGTAGACTCCGCGTGCTCGTCCCGATAAATGATGCAATTGTTCATGCACACATGGTATTTCACGTGCGGTAAATCCAGAGGACACACGATTTTCTTCGCCTCCTCCAAACTGGTCGGGCACTTGTTCCCCTTGGGAAGACGTTCGTGCCAGAATGACATGTTCTCGTCGAAGCATGCGTCGGTCATTTTGTGTTTTACCTTCATCGCCAGAGCCATGAGCGTTACTTTCAGGCGGGTATCCTCGGGCCTGCATCCTTCATACAATGGAGTAACCGCGTCTAACTCAAGTTGATCCATCTTGGCTTTCTCTCGGGCGGCAGCTCTTGCGTTATCCGTCTGCTTGAGAAGCAGCTCTTGAATATGAGGGTCCTGCACCCAGCCCATCGATGGTCCAGCGTCGTCTGATCCGCCGGCATCATCATCTTCATGATCATGCCCGTCGTCTGCTCCGGCATCTTCCTCATCATCATGTCCTGCATCTTCTACATGATGACTGTGTACAGCATCACCGTCGTGATCATCTCCTGGGGATTCTTCGTCTTCTCGCCCGCCCGAGCCGCGGTGGTTGTCTTGCTGCCCTTCCTCATTTCTTGCCCGGCCCCCATGGACGACTTCGTAGTCATCTTCATCACCTTGCCACCGATAGCCATCCATGAAACCATGCAAGAGCAGGTGGTCCCGCACCTGCCAGGATTCCGGGTCCGCAATAAGGCTCTTCAGCTTGCATCTTCGACACGGACATCTTATCTCCGTCTCGTTCTTTTGAAGCATCTCGGCCTTCGCGGACCTCAAAAACCTATTCACGATGCCTTCGGTCATCATGCGGACCATGGTCGCCTGCGGGGTAGAGCAAAACGATATTTTAGAACCAAGAAAAAATTTGGCATGACTTTCCCTAAAAATAGGACCAAAAAGAATGCTTAATGCCAAAATTCTCGCCGAAACGGAAATGAATCAACATTCCGGCAAAATATTGGCAACTATCGCATTTCAAATACTGGTACACCTCCAAACACAAACACATATGCAACACCACGAACATACATAGATCTAGCTAGGCCATAAAAAGTGCATGTGCACATTGTTGTAGGGAGAACAACATAAATATAGCTTCCCCCCTTACTTACCTATCAAAACAAGGTAATTTAACCACTTAAATTGAATGAATCTATGGTGGAAATGAGGTGAAAAAGAGGAGGCACCCGAGACAAGGAGGAGGTGGAGAGAATGAAGTGGGGAGAAAGTGAGTGTGGGTAGGAGAGGCTGTCCAAAATATCTTGTTGCTGCCCACTTACTAATGGCGCACCAACTCTAAATGCGCCATTAGTAATCCAGGTTACTAATGGCGCACCTTCTGGTGGTGCGCCATTAGTATGTTTGGACAGGCGCACTAGTTTAAAAAATTTTGATACTAATGGCGCACCCAGGGCCAGGTGCGCCATTACTAGTTACAACTAGTAATGGCGCACTGTGTCTGGATGCGCCATTAGTATGTTTGGACAGGCGCACTAGTTAAAAAAATTATACTAATGGCGCACCCTGGGCTAGGTGCGCCATTACTAGTTACAACTAGTAATGGCGCACTGTGTCCGGATGCGCCATTAGTATGTTTGGACAGGCGCACTAGTTAAAAAAAAACTTTTTTTGATACTAATGGCGCACCCTGGGCCAGGTGCGCCATTACTAGTTACAACTAGTAATGGCGCACTGTGTCTGGATGCGCCATTAGTATGTTTGGACAGGCGCACTAGTTAAAAAAAATTGATACTAATGGCTCACCCTGCGCCAGGTGCGCCATTAGTAGTTTCAACTCTAATGGCGTATCAGAAGGTGGCGCGCCATTAGTATATACTAATGGCGCACCGCTTGTCTGGTGCGCCATTAGTGTCAATCCCATCTATAGCCCTTTTTCTAGTAGTGCCACATTAATTATATATCCAATGCCCCCCTCTCATCATCCATGCCTTCCGCTTCATCTCTCAGACACGCGCACAATGGCGAAGACATGGGGCAGCAAGGGCCCTGCCCCCCCCCTAACATCACTATATATCTAGGCTAATATGAATGTGATCATTAGACAATTGCTGGTAAAAATGGTTTAAGTTGATGAATTGGCCCTCCTCGTAAAGGATTAGTAATGCATGGTCCCCTAGCTCATGGGACATTTTTCATGCCTCCTCCACTGCGCGCAACAGTGCACGTTCTCGCCCCCTCTCTCTAAATATCGATCTCGTAGTTGTGCACTCCTTCATAGTCTCCTTCCACTCGGCCCCTCACACCATCCTCGAGTCCCCCACCAGATTTTGCCACATGTACAATCTAGCAGACTCCATGGTTGAACTTAAGCATAATGTACAAACCTCAAAACAACAGTGGTTCTCCTTTGTTCTAGAATCTTCCGTATCATAACTGCCCAAACTTTTTTCTAGTTGAATTGCCATAATTTGTTTTGACTTTATGCTTTACAACGCACAGTTCCATGAATCATAAAATAGATTAAGGGCTTCTTCGATTCAAAGGATTCTCGAAGGAATTTTGGAGGATTCTAATCCTTAGGAATTTTTTCCTATCTTGGTTGTTTGATTCGTCGGATTGTAAACCATAGGAATTTTTTTCATATGATTCATTTGCACTAGATTTCATAGGAAACATCCCATCAACTCAAACCTCTTTGAAAGAATTCTGCATTTTTTCTATGCACAATCAAACACTCGTACCATCCTGTAGGATTCAATACGACATTCCACTCTAATCCCATGTTCTTCCTATTCCCGCGTTTTGGAAATCCTACGAATCAAAGAGGCCCTAGGTTTTTTATAAAAACTAATTGATTTTGAATGAGATGAACTATGAGAATTAAACGAAGGTCTACATCAGGCATATATGACTCAGAGCTTACATGCTACAGTGTGGTATTTATTCATAATTTGGTTGCAAAATCTGACACATGCAATGCACGTGTACCTTACTAGTACTTCGAGTATGTGCAAAACCCAATGGCACGCTACACAGTGTCTCTCTTACAGTTCATGAAGCCACGTGGCACATGTGGAGGCATTGTCGCGACATCCTTGTGCGGATTGATCACAGTGACGTGCTGCTGGTTCCAAGAGAATGTACTCGTCCTCCCTAAGCCGCACTGGCGGTACATGCACGAAGCGAAGATGTGCACGCACGCCACGCATGCACTCATTCCCTCGCACGCACACGCAGGTACATGAACAGACGCAATTTTGTACCAAGATCCACCCCATGTGATAATTTGACGCGTGTAAAGTCCTTCACTTCATTGATGGTCAATTAATACAGCGCATGCAAATTGAGTGGACGTGAGGGCGGAAGAAAGACATTACTACTCCACTGCGGGCATGCGAGTAGTTAAATCATGGGTTGCTAGTAGTACTTCCCTTGGTATCCTTCCTATTTTGTGCCAATTTTTGATAGTAACATAATATTTACGCATCTGAGCAGTGTAGTCTACTTAAAATTTATGTTCCACTAAACTCACCGGGAGCCGTTTCGGGCCTCGAAACCAAAAACCATCAATTAATCTTTACCTTGTTCCCATCACATTCGAAAGTACTAGTGCTACAATTAAGTGCAAGCCTGCTCACACCTACCAGTACGTACCAAACCTGAACATGTTCCCACTATGCAGGTTTTAGTACTAGTGCTAGTACTTAGGTTATAAAAGGGGAACTACCTAACCAAAAATTACTCTACCTTCCTCCTCATAAGTCCTCCTTCTTCGTCCGTCCTTGCCATGGCCCGTGTGCAGAGCTCTAGGTCGAGAACTACTCGTAACAAGGGAGCGGCAACCAAGGCTGCGGAAAAAAAAGAGGGCTCGCCGCCACGCAGAGACCTCGAAAGATCTCTCACGGGCAGGCGATGGCTCCCAGGAGCGCCCTAGACGCGGAGGCAAACATGCCGAGCTGGCGGCGCTGGAGTCGTTATCCCTCGATGGCATGCCCGATCAGCTCAATAAGCACCTGAATAAGCAGAAGGAGTTCATCCATGGCTTGGTGGAGCTGCTGAAGGAGAGCCTCGATGACATGCCCGCTGAGCTCAATGAGCAGGGGGAGTTGACCGCTGGCTTCGTGATGCTTCTGAAGAAGAGCATTGCCTCGGAGAAGAAGGCGACCGGTGAAATCCTGCAACTTCAGGAGGACAAGGCGAAGCTCTGCCACGAGCTCGACCTACTAAAGGAGGAGAACGCCCGGCTGGAAGAAGCTGCATGAGAATAGTAGTTCCTCGATGAAGATGTTGTAGGCCCTCGTCATGGAACAGAAGGAGGAGTTGGCGAAGCTCCGCATCGAGCACCCGGCTGCTGTCAAGGTACGTAATGCGGCCGTGGAACAGATGATGAAGGCTCGCGTCGAGAAATCCCGCGTCATGGACACAATGAAGAAGATGGCGGAGGAGACACGCAAGGAGATGGAGGTCGTGGAGGCGATGAAGAAGCAGTTATGACTCCGTGGCCAGCAACCCTTCATGTAGTGAGAGCAGCGCCCCAGACTTGTGTGTGTGTCTTCCTTCTTTTTTTGGGGTGATAATCCTCCTTCTTCTTTTGCTCCTGTGTTTCTTATTTTGCTTCGGGTGTTTCGCCGCACGTGTCACCTTCTCTGCGAGGCATGAATAGAACAATGCTAAAAATGAGATGACTAGCAAATTAGATCATTCTTTATCGCCAATAGAACAATGCCTCTTGCTAGTAATATATAATAAGAGTAGAGAGTATAGGATATGGCACTGGGCTGCTGTGTTTCGTGCTCCTCCGTCGTACTCTAGTGGAAAACTTGAGTATACCGCACGGTTCTTTGCTCCTCCTCAGGTCGTCGGCACATTTATACGAGCAGTAAAATCACAAGGCCCCGCCTTCCAGCAGTAATGAGCCGTCAAATCACAAAGGCCCTCGCCTCTCGTGAAAAGGACCAAGCTAGACTGCCCTGCCCTCTAGCCTTTTAAAAAATGTATACATTTGTATAGTAGTAGTATTGATGGGTTTCGCCATGGAGCAAACCTAACAAGATGTAATTAAAGAAAAAAGGTGGTACATATAGAGAGCGTTCGTCGCCAAATTATGCATATACTATATGACACTACCCACTATGAAGGTACTAGTAACAACACTAGTAACTATGTGGCGCGGATACCAACGAGGGCCTAGTTGTGTTTATACTTTGAAAACTCACCCGACTGCATGCGCACCAGGCAGACGAAGCTCATGTCGTGTTGGTGCCGTGTGCGGCCCGCACATTAACCAAAACCTCGCGCCTCCATCTTAGCCTCCGCGTTTTAAACTTCTCAATCTCAAGGCCAAGGAGCAACGTGAAACCTATGATAGAGCCAATCGGATGGTTGAGACCACTACAATTCGTAGCTACAGATGCGTGTGTGAGAGAGGACGAGTGCATGTGTGCACCTCTTCTCAGAGTACAACTGTATGTGGGTGGCATCGACCTAGGGAGCAGTGATGGTGTGTGCGAGAAGTCCCGAGAGATAGATGTAATGCGTCTGAAAAAAAGACTAGTCTATAGCTCGCCACGAGGCTATTCCTGTCGAACGCCAAGCGTAAGATATGTATCCGACGGTGCCAGTTTTTGCACGTACACAGCAGTAGAAAAAGAACTAGTACCATGGCTATGCTACACCACGGCCGAGAAAACGTGCCGACGTTGTGCCATCCGGGAATAGTGCCGCACTTCGAAACTAGAACCATCAATAAATTTTGAGCGCGTCTTGTCACATTCCAAATAACTACCACTACCACGCTATATTTAATTGCAAACCTGTTCACACTGATCACAGCCTATACGGTTTCCCACTTAGGAGCGTATTAGTAGTACTCGGTTATAAATACTACTATGCTAAGATGAGTGCACATTCCTCCTCAACTCCTCATCCACAAAAAACTATCAAGTTAATCAAGCCATAGCCAGCGTGAGTTCTGGGTCGAGAGATTTCCACCAGGGAGAGGGGAGCATGGAAGAGGAAGCACGAGAGATGTCCCGCCTCGCCGCGAAAGCAGCCGACATGTCCAGCCGCGCAGCAGTAGCAGCACAGAGGTCCCGCCGCGCCGCCGAAGCAGCACAGAGGTCCCGCCGCGCCGTCGATGTAGCAGACTGGTCCGGTCACGCCGCGAAAGCAGCAGAGATGTCCCGCCGCACTGCCGAAGCAGTAGGGAGGTCCCGCCGTGCCGGGGCGGCCTGGGAAAATTTCTTGCGGGCAGGCGAGGACTCTTACAGGCGCATGCATGCGATAGTCCATAGCCAGATGGATCAGATCTCCGGCTGGGCGAGGATGCAGGACGGGGCTACCAGCGTCATCTGACAACTAGGGGAGGGCAATGCGAAGCTCCAGGGCGAGCGCGACCTGCTGAGGGCGAAGATCGCCGGAAGGGTGAAGCAGGAGGAGGAGACCGCTGCCTTGTTGCAGAGGACGGGCGTCGTCATCAAGAAACTTATGGACGAGAATGCCATGCTCCGCATCAAGCGCAATAGGCTGGTGGAGGAATTCATGGATGCTGCCAAGCAGCGTATTAAGGACATGAAACTGATGAAAGAGATCATCGCCCGCCGCGAGAACTAGTCTCCGCGACCTGCGGCATAAAGAAAGTAGAGATCAGCGAGCCAGATCGTTGTATGCGTCTTCCTTCTTCTTTTGCCCTTGTGTATTTCGGGCGTAGCCGCATGTGGCTTTTTTAATTATCTTCCTAATTATGTAAGACAATTATTATCCACTCTCGTTGTCCTTATATATATTCATCAGTCTTGCTATTAGTCGCAGTAGATGCTATATAGGTCCGTCGGATCTTACATCAAGATCCGTGCAAAATTTTCTTTTCAGATTTTCTTTTTCCTCTCTTAAATCTCAGTCGAGTGAGACATTGCCACACCATTAAACAGAGGCTCGGGTGCCATTAATGGAGACCTTGGGAGAGAGGTGGACGGCAGATGGAGGTCAAAGGGCTCTCCTCCCGATAAGCACGCGCAGGGGTCTAATCGCACGCCTCCCGTACTCAAATAGCTACCCTGCATGGCGCCTCCTAGCTAATAAAAAAGGGGACGCTTGGCGGCACGTAAATGGTAAATAGAACGCCCGCGGTTTCAATAATACTTGTGTTTCCGATTGTAACGTGACAACACTTGTTCCAAAATGACTTTGTTGATTGTTAATGTGTGCGCCTTCGCAAATCGTACAGCAAAATTACCACAGCATGTTGTTGCCATGTCATGACACCAAGCCAAGTTTCATGATTTTCATGCGTGTTTCGGATTTACAGGAATTAAAAAACCAATTTTCTCAATGTTTCCAGCCGAGCAATGACGCTCAGATGTTTGAATTTCATTCCTGGCATGGGACCTAGAAATTTACCCGAGGACACACATGTGATTTTTCAACCAGTTTTTGTGCACTGGAGCATGTGCTTGTATTTAAAATTTGAATTATGCACACAAAGGTGACACGTTCCCTCTCAGAACCATGAGCCTTCTTGAGAGAAGCTCCAGTTTGCAAGAAACTTATACCAAAACTTGTTCCTATTCTGCAATTTTTTTTACCACAGCATGGTAGTGCCATGACATGACACCATGCCAAGTCATGATTTTCAGGCGTGTTTTGGATTTACAAGAATTTTAAAACCAAGCTTCTCAATGTTCTCGGCCGAACCACGATGCCCAGATGTTTGAATTTCATTCCCATTTCTTGCATGGGACCTAGAAATTCACCCGAGGACACACATGTGATTTTTCAGTCAACTTTGGTGCACAGGAGCATGTGCTTGTAGTTCAAATTTGAATTATGCACATTAAATGACCAGAAACTCAATTAATGTATAAAAAGGCCAAACGAACCCGGAATAATTCCAAAATTTAACAGGGCACTCATATAGTTCTATGTTGCGTCTGTAAAGAAAATCTGGGGGAGGCAGCGTATATTGTTTCGCACACAAAGGTATAAAGAAATAAAGAAATTAGCATACCTATTTAATTCTTGGGTTCTTATTATTTATGCCACTAGTTGTGTATCACTACCCATTTTTGCCATTAGAAGTTACAACTACTCAAAAATGCCATCGATCCGTGAGATGCCTACTCAAAAAAGCAATTAGATACCTAAAAATGCCATTGTTAAGTTAGATTTGCTCATAAATGCCATTAGACATTGTTATTTTCTCGTCAAACCCGTTGACCATGTTACATGACAAAAATAAGCCGATTCTCACAATGATAAGTAAATGGTGTCCAGCACAACACACCCCTCAAATAAAAGTAAGCACCCTGGAATTCTTTGACAAAACTAAGCACCCTGAAATTCTTTGACAACTAAACTGCTGGCTATATGATGTTGGCCATATATATTATACGTATATAATGTCAAGAAACGAGTGGTAGTACTATACCAACTAAAAGATGAAATGTACGAAATATAACGAGAAGAAACATAACATAGTTCTGCTGGGGGCTCAGCACAACACACCCCTCAAATAAAACTAAGCACACCAGAAATTAAAGTAAGCAACTAATCTGGTAGACACTGCATTAGAACCACCATGAGCAACAACACTGCCACCTTACTCGGAGTCCTCGTCCACGTCCTCGACTTTGTCCTTGTCCCTCTTCCTCTTGGGCGATACTTCTTTGCTTGAACCGCACACTTGGCTCTTGCTCTTCATCCAACCCTTGTAGATATTGAAACAAAGGTAGCCATCCATTGCAGTGTAGTGGATGTGGTCTATATCTAGTACAGTCCACTACCATGCATGATGAAACATGTGCGGAGGTTTCTTTAGTTCACCGTACAAAGGATGAACCATGGCTCCTGCCAGGGTCAGCATTGAAGGCTGATCAAGGGAGGGCACCAGCCCTTCCTTTTGGAGGTCGAAGGGGTCGCCTACAGCGAGGCCTATCCGACCCAGGATTTCCTTGTCGTTCCCAATGTCTACAGTAACGAATTTGACTCGGTCGCCCTTGAGGAACTTCTTAAATTCCTCGCACTCAACGTCGGCATGGCATATGTGGTAGACCAAGCATAAGTCATGCACGCAAACCTAGATCACGACGGGCTTCTTCTTCTCTGCCTCCTTTAGTTTCTTCTCGCTTCCCAGGATTGTGGTGTACTCAACATCTAGCCCAGCGACCCACTCATCATTTGAGTTTTCGAACATGTGTTTGAAGCGAGCAAGGCATTCTTTCACTGTTGTGGAAGAACAGGTGTAGATGACGTCGAACTCATCGCCGGTGATGGTTCTAACCTTGTACTCACTACCGATCATGGAGATTTGGGATGCCATGGATTTGGGAGGAGGGTTAGGATTAGTGGAACTGCCGTAATGTGAAAGGACAGGACGACTAGGAGCGGTTTATCGATTGTAAAAATGTCGAGTGGGGGGCGCGTGCGAATGGCAGGGTAGTGGCTTGCCTAGTGGATAAATGGATTCATGCACAGTACTATGGGGGCCCAATTAGATGTCATGTCTACTTGACACCCAATTAAATGGCTTTCAATGTCATGTCAAGCGTCGGGAAAATTACAGGTGATATGAATCTTTCCATTCTCCCATGATACGGTCTTCTGAGAGCCCTTGGATCTTAGATCGAATGGTTGCATGGCGTGATTCTAGACCTATGGGTGAATATCCTATCCTGGAGGGTTATTCTGCAAATTTTCAGCAACTTAGCATGCGACCGTTCGATCTCAGATCCAAGGGCTGCCAGCAGCCCGTACCATGGTCGCGCCTACCATGACCGTCGCCTCGCTCACGCGGTCGCGCCCCTGGAGATTTAACACGGTGCGTTAGGCTATCTGATGTTGGCATGTCATACATAGTCATCACTTAGTCACTCATACAACAAGGTTAGCTATAAGGTTGGCTATAAGAGTATTTTTTGTTTACTTCTCTCTATCTCTTTCTTCGTAGTATTTGTTGCATTTGCCAAGGAGTGACCTCTTCCAATGAAATGGTGCTTAGATGTAACGCCCACGATGCGGCTATATCTCCCACGTGTCGAGGCACGACTTAGAGGCATAACCGCATTGTGGTTTTGTCGCAAGAAGGGTCATCTTCAGACAATCCCATGTAATGAACAAGAATGGGATAAAGAGTTGGCTTACAATCGCCACTTCACACAATACATAAATATAATTCATACATCATCCAAAATACACACATAGACCGACTACGGTCAAGATCCAAATGAAAATAAGATAACCCCAAATGCTAGATCCTCGATCGTCCCAACTGGGCTCCACTACTGATCATCAGGAAAAGACACATAGTAACGACCACGTTCCTCATCGAACTCCCACTTGAGGTCGATGCCATCATCTGCACTGGCATTGTCGGCACCTGCCACTGTTTTGGTAGAATCTGTGAGTCACGAGGACTCAGCAATCTCACACCCGCGAGATCAAGACTATTTAAGCTTATAGGAAAGGATGGTGTAATGAGGTGGAGCTGCAGCAGGCACTAAGCATATATGGTGGCTAACATACGCAAGAGAGAGAGCGAGAAGAGAAACAACGGAACGGTCATCAACTAGTAATGACCAAGAAGTGATCCTGAACTCCTACTTACGTCATTCATAACTCAAATCGTGTTCACTTCCCGGACTCCGCCGAGAAGAGACCATCACGGCTACACACACAGTTGATGTATTTTAATTGGGTCAAGTGACAAGTTCTCTACAACCGGATTAACAAATTCCCATCTGCCTCATAACTGCGGGCACGGCTTTCGAAAGATAATACCCTGCAGGGGTGTCCCAACTTAGCCCATCATAAGCCCTCACGGTCAACGAAGGATAAACCTTCTCCCGGAAAGACCCGATCAGTCTCGGAATCCCGGTTTACAAGACATTTCGACAATGGTAAAACAAGACCAGCAAAGCCACCCGAATATGCCGACAAATCTCGATAGGAGCTGCACATATCTCGTTCTCAGGGCACAACGGATGAGCCAAACGTCGGGTTGGCATAGACCCTGGTTACCCAGGGGGCGCCGGACATCGCTCGGTTTGGGCCAGCACTCGGAGGAGCACTGGTCCGGGGGTTAAAATAAAGATGACCCTCGGGCTCGCGAAACCCGGGGGAAAAGGCTTAGGTGGCAAATGGTAAAACCAAAGTTGGTCCTTGTTGGAGGAGTTTTCTTCAAGGCGAACTGTCAAGGGGGTCCCATAAATCACCCAACCGCGTAAGGAACGCAAACTCAAGGAACATAATACCGGTATGCCAGAAACTAGGGCGGCAAGTGTGGAACAAAACACCAAGCATAAGGCCGAGCCTTCCACCCTTTACCAAAATATATAGGTGCATTAATTAAATAAGAGATATTGTGGTATCCCAACATATCCATGTTCCAACATGGAACCAACTTCAACTTCACCTACAACTAGCAACGCTATAAGAAGGGCTGAGCAAAAGCGGTAACTTAGCCAAACAACGGTTTGCTAGGAAAGGATGGTTAGAGGCTGACATGGCAATATGGGAGACATGATATAGCAAGTGGTAGGTAGCGCAGCATGGCAATAGAGCGAACAACTAGCAAAGCAAAGATAGAAGTGATTTCGAGGGGTGGTCATCTTGCCTGCAAGGTTCTCAGAGTTGTCGAAAGCTTGATCCTCGTAAGCGTACTCAACAGGTTCCTTGTTCACGAACTCGTCTCCCGGCTCTACCAAAGACAAGAACACAAGCAAAGGAACCACAATAAATCACGAGGAATGCCCAAGCAACATGATGCAAAAATGTATGATATGCGAGATATGATATGCGATGCATATGCGTGCTCCGGAAGGCAAATGATGAACAAGGCAGTAACTTGGCAAACCAAGCAAGCCACTGGAAAGATGAGATGATTTTGGTCGAAATCGATATAAAGATCACCGGAAACGGATGCACGGTTTGCAAATGGCAAGCAAAACAAGAATGACCCGAATCTGTGATTAACAGCATGATAGCACATAAAATGCAACAAGTAACAAAGCTACAGCACTCCAACATAGCAACAAGGCATATGGAAGTAGTCTACAGGAGATGCTTGACAAAAGATGAACATGAGCTACGGCTAGATCACAACATAACAAGCTCAAACAAGCATGGCAAAAGTGCAAAAGATAACAGGTTCACAGACTTGGTGAAAATACTGGACATGCCTGAAACAGCATCAGGTAGCAATGTTCAGAGCACGAAATCAACATGCTACAGGAACTTAACATGGCAAAACAAGGCATGACAGTATTCTACTAAATGCATATGACAAAAGTCCCTTAATGACCATAAGCCAAAAGGACCAGAAGATATGATGGAAACCATGTAAACATAGCAAGTTTCGGTAACAGGTTTCAGACTTGGCAGAAAACAGAGCATGGCAGAAACAATAATATGAAGGCATCTTGGTGAGCTTGATGCACTCACCACAAAGCAATGCATGACAAAACAAGCATACCTACAGCAAGATGGCATGTTTATGAAGCTATACATGGCAAGAGCAAATACATAGCATGTATGAGACAACTAGAATAAGCTTGGCAAAATTGAATAACACGTAAACAATCTGCCAGAAATATTTTATAGCGAAAGTAGAGCAGGATTGAGTCATGCTATGGCACTCCATAATTGCAAAAAAGGGCAGGAATGGATCAATTACAACAATATCTACAAAACATCCTTACTGAACATCTCCAAAATATGCATGTATCTCTCTGTAGCATCAAGTTTACATGGCAACAAAATAACAGCAGACAAGGACTTATGGGGCCTAGTTTGCATGCTTGTGCTAGTCACCACAGAGATCACAAAATTACATGATATACACCACTGGAAAGATGGCATGGCATCCAACAAAACACATGTAGAGCTCATGCCCATAAGATGCACAGATTAAATGCAACAAAAATAACAAATCCCCAAGTTCTGCTAAGAACCAGCAGATAACAGCAACTAGCACTCTTGCACCCGAGATTTGGGCATCAAGATGGACTCTAATTAACATGGTGCAATTGAACAAAATGTAGAGCATCACGAGGCGAACAAATCGATATATTACACATGCGAAACGGAGCTATATGCAGGGAGTTATGCCATGATGAACAGGGGTATATAATGTGAAAGTTATGGGACTTGAGATTTTTTGAGAGGGGAGAAAGTCAACCCGAACTTTGACTGGATCGAGATCCCGATCGGATCTCGCCGGAGTTGGAGCTCGCCGTGGCTCTGGCGACGTGGGGCCGCGAGGCGGCGGCGGCGGCGCGGCGAGGCGGCGACGGCGGCGGCGTGGCGAGGC
>NC_057811.1:278215979-278225634 GCF_018294505.1 Triticum aestivum
GGGCTCGCGATGGGCCTTGCAGGCCGGCGCGGTGGAGAGGGCGGCGGCGACAGGTGGCGGGCTCCGGTTGGACGCGGGCGGCGACGCAATTCCGTCCGGCCAGAGCGGACGCGTCCGGTGGCGGCGGGGATTTTTCTAGGGTTTTGGACTGCGAACGTATACGGGAGGGGATGCACTTATATAGCTAGAGGGAGCTAGGAGAGTCCAAATGAGGTGTGGTTTCCTCCCACACGATCGTGATCGAACGACCTACAGCGTGGAGATGACTTGGAGTGGTTTTGGGCTGGTTTTGAGGCGGGTTTTGCTGCAACTCACAAATGGACTTTGCGGATGCCCGGTTAACCGTTGGAGTACCAAACGACCTCCAAATGGAACGAAACTTGACCGGTGGTCTACCGGTGGTATACCAAGGCCACTTGACAAGCCTCGGTCCATTCCGAGAACATTTGACACCCGCTCATGAAAGAAAACAAGAGGGGTGCGCCGGAGGAGGTAGGAGTGCCGGATTGCAAAACGGACAACGGGGAAAATGCTCGGATGCATGAGACGAACACGTATGAAAATGCAATGCACATGATGACATGGTATGAGAAGCATGACAAGAACAAAATGCAAAACGAAAGACAAAACCCGACCACGGAGGGAATATCATAACACATAGCCGAAAATGGCAAGAGTTGGAGTTACAAATATGGAAAGTTACATCCGGGGTGTTACAACACTCCACCACTACGAGAGGATCTCGTCCCGAGATCTAGGACTGAAAGAACTCCGGATATTCGGAACGGAGATGGTCCTCGCGTTCCCAGGTGGCTTCCCAGTCGGAATGGTGCGACCACTTCACTTTCAGGAATTTGATTGACTTGTTGCGAGTCTTGCGCTCAGTTTCTTCAAGAATAGCAACGGGGTGCTCATGATAAGACAGATCTTCTTGGAGGTCAATCTCTTCGAAGTTGATAGTGCGCTCAGGCGTCTTGAAGCACTTGCGGAGCTGTGACACATGGAACACATCGTGCACGCTCGCGAAGTTGGAAGGAAGCTCAAGTTGGTAGGCGAGGTCGCCTCTTTTGCCAATGATCTTGAAAGGACCCACGTATCTAGGGGCAAGCTTCCCTTTGATACCGAAGCGACGAGTGCCTTTCATTGGAGAGACGCGGAGGGAGACATGATCTCCGATCTCGAAAACCACATCACGGTGCTTACTATCATAGTAACTCTTCTGGCGCGATTGCGCGGCTTTGAGATTATCACGGATGACTTTACACATTTCTTTAGCTTCTGTGATTAAGTCATTGCCAAGAAGTTGGCGTTCACTAGTCTCTGACCAATTGAGAGGAGTACGGCACTTTCTGCCATAGAGAATCTCGAATGGGGCCTTGCCCGAACTCGCTTGGAAGCTGTTGTTGTAGGAGAATTCAGCATATGGAAGACAATCTTCCCATTTCATGCCAAAGGAAATGACACAAGCCCTGAGCATATCTTCAAGAATTTGATTGACTCGCTCGACTTGGGCACTAGTTTGAGGATGGAAAGCTGTGCTGAAGCGAATGTTTGTGCCCATGGCCTTCTGGAAGGAGTCCCAGAACTTAGAGGTGAAGATGCTTCCACGATCTGAAGAAATCAATTGTGGAATGCCGTGCAAGGAGACAATTCTGGAGGTGTATAGCTCTGCCAACTGAGCTGCTGTGATGGATTCTTTGATTGGAAGGAAATGAGCCACTTTAGAAAGCTTGTCGATGACAACGAAGATAGCATCATTTCCGCGCTTGGACTTTGGAAAACCAGTCACGAAGTCCATTTCAATATGATCAAACTTCCATTCTAGGATAGCAAGAGGTTGGAGGAGACCAGCTGGTCGTTGGTGTTCTGCTTTCACTCTTCGACAGACATCACATTCACGAATTGAGCAATTTCTCGCTTCATTCGAGTCCACCAATACGACTGCTTGAGGTCATGATACATCTTCGTACTTCCAGGATGAATGGAAAGAAGAGAATTGTGCACCTCGTTCATAATGACTTTCCTTAGATCACCTTTAGGGACCACAATCCGTCCTCGAAGAATAAAGTGTCTCTGTCATCAATGCGATAGCACTTGTATTTGGAAAGACCCTTGTCGATACCACGTTTCACCTTCTTCACCATGGCATCAAGAAGTTGTGCCTCACGAATTTGATCTTCCAAAGTAGGAGAGACTATGAGGTTGGCAAGAAAGCCTTGAGGAACAACTTGGAGATTCAGCTTGTGGAAAGCTTCACAAAGATCCGGTTGGAATGGCTTGAGGATTAAGCTGTTGCAATAAGCCTTCCTTCTTAAAGCATCTGCAATGACATTGGCTTTGCCTGGAGTATATTCAATACTCGGATTGTACTCTTGATTCATTTCGACCCATCGAGTCTGCCTGAGGTTGAGGTTGGGCTGAGTGAAGATGTACTTGAGACTCTTGTGATCGGTGAAAATGTCCACTTGCCTTCCCAGCAAGAGATGTCTCCACGTTATTAATGCATGGACAACTGCCGCCAACTCTAGATCGTGAGTGGGGTAGTTCTTCTCATTGGGCTTCAATTGACGAGAGGTATAGGCCACAACTTTCTTCTCTTGCATTAACACAGCACCGAGACCTTGGAGAGAAGCATCACAGAAAACTTCAAATGGCTTGGATTCATCGGGAGGAGTTAAGACAGGAGCTGTGACTAGTTTCTCTTTGAGAGT
Organism: Triticum aestivum; assembly: GCF_018294505.1. Taxonomy (NCBI): domain Eukaryota; kingdom Viridiplantae; phylum Streptophyta; class Magnoliopsida; order Poales; family Poaceae; genus Triticum; species Triticum aestivum. The sequence continues at coordinate 278,218,691 of NC_057811.1, forward strand.
GTTGAAAGCAACATCACACTCAGGAGACCAGACATACTTCACATGCTTCTGGAGGAGGTTGGAAAGAGGCTTTGCAATCTTGGAGAAATTCTCAACGAATCTTCGGCAATAGCTTGCAAGACCAAGAAAACTGCGGAGCTGCTTGACATTCTGAGGAGGTTCCCAATTCACAATTGCGGACACCTTCTCGGGGTTAACAGCGATGCCCTTGGCAGAGATGATGTGACCAAGGAAAAGAACTTCATCGAGCCAAAACTCACATTTAGAGAACTTCGCATAGAATTGATACTCTCTGAGCTTGTCGAGCACCAATCGCAAATGTTTGGCATGATCCTTCTTATTCTTGGAGAAGACCAAGATATCATCGAGATACACCAGAACGAATTCATTGGTATAGGGGGTTGAAGATGAAATTCATCATCCGAGAGAATACTGGAGGAGCATTGACAAGGCCAAAAGACACGACAGTATATTCATAAGAACCAAAACTTGTTCTGAATGCTGTCTTGGGAATATCTTCTTCACGAATGCGAATCTGATGATAACCCATACGAAGGTCAAGCTTGGAGAATACTTTAGCACCTTTGAGTTGCTCGAATAGTTCATTGATGTTGGGAAGTGGATACTTGTTCTTGATTGTCTTCTTGTTCAATGGACGGTAGTCGACACAAAGTTGGTCCGTGCCATCCTTCTTCTTTACAAAAAAACACCACAACCCCATGGAGATGAACTCGGTCTGATCAAACCCAGACGCTCTTGTTCATCGAGCTGTTTCTTCAATTCCTTCAGCTCGTTGGGTCCAAGCTTGTATGGATGCTTGCAAACGGGTTCAGTGCCTGGCTCAAGATCGATAACGAACTCAACTGGCCGGTGAGGAGGCATACCAGGAAGCTCTTCTGGAAAGACATCTTGATACTCACAAACGACTGGAATTTGAGAGATGGCATTCAATTCGCCCTTCTCATTAAGAGAAAATAACCGAATGGTTTCATCACGAGCGGCATAAATAATCACATCCTCAGAAGAGTGTGTCAATTGAATTTCCCTGGCAGCACAATCAAGTTGAGCCTTGTGCTTAGAAAGCCAGTCCATCCCAAGAATTAGATCAATATCCGAGTCACCAAGAACAACTGGAGAAGACAGAAATTTATAGTTTCCCATCTTGATGGAAACATCCGGAACCATGGAGCTTGCATTCATGAATTTACCCAGAGAGACACCTGATAACGGTCTAGGCAAATCTTGAAAAACCAACTCATGTTTGGATGCAAAAGGTCTTGATATGAAAGAAAGTGATGCATCAGTATCAAAAAGAACTTTTGCAGGAATATCATTAACAGGAAGATTACCCATTATCACATCAGTAGATTCCTCCGCTTGAGCTGCATTCATCATGTTCACCTTAGCAGACTTTGGATTATGCTTGGCCACTGCATTGCTGGAAGATCTGACAGGAGGAGGAGGCGGAAGGCGCCTTTGGTTGAAGCACTTGTTAGCATAGTGACCTTTCTGCTGACATTTGTTGCAAGTCACCTCTGAGAGTGGACGATGATAAGGAGCATTGGACTTTGGAGCTTGATTCTGAGACTTGTTCTGATAGCCAGAGTTGGAAGAGTTGGAAGAACCATGGCCACCTTTGTTCTTCTGCTGGTAAGGCTGACGAAACGGAGGAGGAGGAGGCAACCAGAACTTCTGTTGCTTAGCTGCCACAAGTGAGGAAGAAGAAGACTGAACTGCGTCTCTGACTCTCTTCTTAGAAGCCTCACACTTGAGCTGAGCAGCCTCTTGCTTCAGTGCCATATTATAGAATTGATCAAACTGAGTAGGCTCAATAAGAACGAGAGCTAACTGCAGATCCTCTCTAAGGCCACCTCTGAAGTGATAGATCATGCTCTTTTCATCAGGAACGTCTTGTTTAGCGAAGCGAGCAAGTTTCTGAAACTGGATGTTGAATTGATACACAGACATGTTGCCTTGCTTGAGATTGCGGAACTCCTCACGCCTGCTCTCAACAACACTTTGTGGAATGTGGTGCGCTTTGAAGTCCCGACAGAAGTCAGTCCAAGTGATCACACGACCTCCTCTGGAATCTTTGTATTGCTGAGACCAATCAGCAGCTTGGTCCTTGAGCTGAAAAGAAGCGAACTTGACATAGTCCTCAGGCCTGACATTGCTACATTCAAAATGCTTGTTGATGTCCACGAGCCAATCATCGGCATCCATGGCCTCGGCACAGTAGCTGGAAGACTTGGGCTGATTTGCGAGAAACTGGTTGAGGGTAGCGAAGTGAGGCTGATTGTTGCCTTGACCTTGATTTCCTTGATTGCCTTGCCCTTGGATGCGTTCTTGCAAGAGTTGCAGAATCATCTGAGCACTGGCGTTGGTGGCTGCCATGGTAGCTTGCCATGCCTCCGGAGGCGGAGGTGGTGGCGGAGGGTTTGCCTGACTCCCTTCATTGCGATCCGAATTCTGACGCGTTGGCGGAGCCATCCTGAAGAGGGTGACATCCGTTAGCATCTTGATAGACAAATAGATAAGTAGAATCAACGGATAGAAATTGCAACATATAGTCTTCACAATAACCATTCGAACGAAGATGAACGAATGAATTCCATAGTAAATCATCACACTTCCATAAGTTGAGAAGCCACTTAGAAAAAGGATATGAAATCAACATTTGACTTCGAAGCAACTCGAATACCACAATACAAAACAAAACAAAGTATTGGCTTGCGGAATAAGCCGGAACAAACATATGATAGATATTTCGTCCGAAGTTTTCGTGGTGGGGCCCACACGGGCTCGATCGTACAGCACCATCATGTACAAGGCTGTGCACATGACATACGAAGCGTCCCCGAGTCGGCATAGCCAAGGACTCTTTAAGACACTACGAGACCACTGTAAAACCAACCGTGTACAGGCGGACCACTAGACGTCGAACCCCAATCTCATATCATGTGTCTATCGAAAAGATATCCTAAGAGCTACTTGAATTCCCACTTATAAACTCCCGAAACTTTCTGGTTATGCAATCTGGTGTTGGGGATACAGGGGACACAAAATATATCACCCAAACTAGCAATCCCTAGATCCAGCTGTATCCATCCTTCAACACATAACCAAGAAACCTTCGAAAATCGTTTACCTAACCTTCGAAAAGCATCCGTTATACGAGTTATGGCAATACTCCCGAACTCCCGCCCTAGTACAGGGTGGCGTCGAGGTCATCTCACCAACAACTGCATAAAAGAGATTTCGATGTCGGCGAAACTCAGGTATTCCAGAACTGCAACGATAAAATTGTGATGACAACACCTCCGAGCTCAACTCCCCGGGACACTGCCACAACCCCTAAATGTCAGGAGGCACCAAGAACAATGTTCTCGTCACAAAACCATCGGAACGATTCCAAGATACCCGCGTGATCCAAAATTTTTTTTTAGTGAAATTTGAGGAAAGAAGTGTCAAAACTTCTACGTCAGGAGACCTCACCAGAGCGACGAAGGGACTGAGGAGTAAAAAAATCCTACTCTCCGATATATATAATCCTAATACTCAAAACATTTTTGTTCTAGACTCAACAATGCCAGCGATTCGATCAAGCAGGGGGCTCCTAAGTCGGGGATGGCTCTGATTACCAACTTGTAACGCCCACGATGCGGCTATATCTCCCACGTGTCGAGGCACGACCTAGAGGCATAACCGCATTGTGGTTTTGTCGCAAGAAGGGTCATCTTCACACAATCCCATGTAATGAACAAGAATGGGATAAAGAGTTGGCTTACAATCGCCACTTCACACAATACATAAATGTAATTCATACATCATCCAAAATACACACATAGAGCGACTACGGTCAAGATCCAAATGAACATCAGATAACCCCAAATGCTAGATCCCCGATCGTCCTAACTGGGTTCCACTACTGATCATCAGGAAAAGACACATAGTAACGACCACGTTCCTCATCGAACTCCCACTTGAGGTCGATGCCATCATCTGCACTGGCATCGTCGGCACCTGCAACTGTTTTGGTAGAATCTGTGAGTCACGAGGACTCAGCAATCTCACACCCGCGAGATCAAGACTATTTAAGCTTATAGGAAAGGATGGTGTAATGAGGTGGAGCTGCAGCAGGCACTAAGCATATATGGTGGCTAACATACGCAAGAGAGAGAGCGAGAAGAGAAACAACGGAACGGTCGTCAACTAGTAATGACCAAGAAGTGATCCTGAACTCCTACTTACGTCATTCATAACTCAAACCGTGTTCGCTTCCCGGACTCCGCCGAGAAGAGACCATCACGGCTACACACACAATTGATGTATTTTAATTGGGTCAAGTGACAAGTTCTCTACAACCGGACATTAACAAATTCCCATCTGCCTCATAACCGCGGGCACGGCTTTCGAAAGATAATACCCTGCAGGGGTGTCCCAACTTAGCCCATCATAAGCTCTCACGGTCAACGAAGGATAAACCTTCTCCCGAAAAGACACGATCAGTCTCGGAATCCCGGTTTACAAGACATTTCGACAATGGTAAAACAAGACCAGCAAAGCCGCCCGAATGTGCCGATAAATCCCGATAGGAGCTGCACATATCTCGTTCTCAGGGCACAACGGATGAGCCAGACGTCGGGTTGGCATAGACCCTGGTTGCCCAGGGGGCGCCGGACATCGCTCGGTTTGGGCCAGCACTTGAAGGAGCACTGGTCCGGGGGTTAAAATAAAGATTACCCTCGGGCTCGCGAAAACCCGGGGGAAAAGGCTTAGGTGGCAAATGGTAAAACCAAAGTTGGGCCTTGCTGGAGGAGTTTTATTCAAGGCGAACTGTCAAGGGGTTCCCATAAATCACCCAACCGCGTAAGGAATGCAAACTCAAGGAACATAATACCGGTAGGCCAGAAACTAGGGCGGCAAGAGTGGAACAAAACACCAAGCATAAGGCCGAGCCTTCCACCCTTTACCAAAATATATAGGTGCATTAATGAAATAAGAGATATTGTGGTATCCCAACATATCCATGTTCCAACATGGAACCAACTTCAACTTCACCTGCAACTAGCAACGCTATAAGAAGGGCTGAGCAAAAGCGGTAACTTAGCCAAACAACGGTTTGCTAGGAAAGGATGGTTAGAGGCTGACATGGCAATTTGGGAGACATGATATAGCAAGTGGTAGGTAGCGCAGCATGGCAATAGAGCGAACAACTAGCAAAGCAAAGATAAAAGTGATTTCGAGGGGTGGTCATCTTGCCTGCAAGGTTCTCAGAGTTGTCGAAAGCTTCATCCTCGTAAGCGTACTCAATAGGTTCCTCGTTCACGAACACATCTCCCGGCTCCACCCAAGACAAGAACACAAGCAAAAGAACCACAATAAATCACGAGGAATGCCCAAGCAACATGATGCAAAAATGTATGATATGCGAGATATGATATGCGATGCATATGCGTGCTCCGGAAGGCAAATGATGAACAAGGCAGTAACTTGGCAAACCAAGCATGCCACTGGAAAGATGGGATGATTTCGGTCGAAATCGATATAAAGATCACCGGAAACGGATGCACGGTTTGCAAATGGCAAGCAAAACAAGAATGACCCGAATCTGCGATTAACAGCATGATAGCACATAAAATGCAACAAGTAACAAAGCTACAGCACTCCAACATAGCAACAAGGCATATGGAAGTAGTCTACAGGAGATGCTTGACAAAAGATGAACACTGAGCTACGGCTAGATCACAACATAACAAGCTCAAACAAGCATGGCAAAAGTGCAAAAGATAACAGGTTCACAGACTTGGTGAAAATACTGGACATGCCTGAAACAGCATCAGGTAGCAATGTTCAGAGCACGAAATCAACATGCTACAGGAACTTAACATGGCAAAACAAGGCATGACAGTATTCTACTAAATGCATATGACAAAAGTCCCTTAATGACCATAAGCCAAAAGGACCAGAAGATATGATGGAAACCATGTAAACATAGCAAGTTTCGGTAACAGGTTTCAGACTTGGCAGAAAACAGAGCATGGCAGAAACAATAATATGAAGGCATCTTGGTGAGCTTGATGCACTCACCACAAAGCAATTCATGACAAATAAAGCATACCTACAGCAAGATGGCATGTTTATGAAGCTATACATGGCAAGAGCAAATACATAGCATGTATGAGACAACTAGAATGAGCTTGGCAAAATTGAATAACACGTAAACAATCTGCCAGAAATATTTTATAGCGAAAGTAGAGCAGGATTGAGTCATGCTATGGCACTCCATAATTGCAAACAAGGGCATGAATGGATCAATTACAACAATATCTAAAAAACATCCTTACTGAACATCTCCAAAATATCCAAGTATCTCTCTGTAGCATCAAGTTTACATGGCAACAAAATAACAGGAGACAAGGACTTGCAGAAATTACCAAGTCCCTGGAATCAGAAACATTACGGGCCCTAGTTTGCATGCTTGTGATAGTCACCACGGAGATCACAAAATTACATGACATACACCACTAGAAAGATGGCATAGCATAAAACAAAACACATGTAGAGCTCATGCCCATAAGATGCACAGATTAAATGCAACAAAAATAGCAAATCCCCAATTTCTGCTAACCAGCAGATAACAGCAACTAGCACTCTTGCACTAGAGATTTGGGCATCAAGATGTACTCTAATGAACATGGTGCAATTGTACAAAATGTAGAGCATCATGAGGCGAACAAATCGATATATTACACGCGCAAAACGGAGCTATATGCAGAGAGTTATGCCATGATGAACAGGGGTATATAATGTGAACGTTACGGGACAGATTTTTAGAGGGGAGAAAGTCAACCCGAACTTTGACTGGATCGAGATCCCGATCGGATCTCGCCGGAGTTGGAGCTCGCCGTGGCTCCGGCGACGTGGGGCGGCGAGGCGGCGGC
>NC_057811.1:278225942-278411461 GCF_018294505.1 Triticum aestivum
GATGGGCCTCGCGGGCCGGCGCGGTGGAGAGGGCGGCGGCGACAGGTGGCGGGCTTCGGTTGGACGCGGGCGGCGGCGCGATTCCGTCCGGCCGGAGCGGACGCGTCCGGTGGCGGCAGGGATTTTTCTAGGGTTTTGGACTGCGAATGTATACGGGAGGGGATGCACTTATATAGCTAGAGGGAGCTAGGAGAGTCCAAATGAGGTGCAGTTTTCGTCCACATGATCGTGATCGAACGACCTACAGCATGGAGATGATTTGGAGGGGTTTTGGTCTGGTTTTGAGGGAGGTTTTGCTGCAACTCACAAATAGACTTTGCGGATGCCCGGTTAACCGTTGGAGTACCAAACGACCTGCAAATGGAACGAAACTTGACCAGTGGTCTACCGGTGGTATACCAAGGCCACTTGACAAGCCTCGGTCCATTCCGAGAACGTTTGACACCCGCTCATGAAAGAAAACAAGAGGGGTGTGCCGGAGGAGGTAGGAGTACCGGATTGCAAAACGGACAACGGGGAAAATGCTCGGATGCATGAGACGAACACGTATGCAAATGCAATGCACATGATGACATGGTATGAGAAGCATGACAAGAACAAAATGCAAAACGAAAGACAAAACCCGACCACGGAGGGAATATCATAACACATAGCCGAAAATGGCAAGAGTTGGAGTTACAAATATGGAAAGTTACATACGGGGTGTTACATTAGATGAGGTGCTATGGGCATTAAATGGCTTAGCAACTCAACTCCCCAATGCATAGGTGCTTAGTTTTTTGTTGCTAAGTTTGCTTCATCTAGGTACACGCACTTATCACCGTTTCTTCCTGGGGTCACCAAACTAGTCTCTCTCTTCTTAATTAACTTGCCACATCAGACTTTATGCCTATGTGGCAGGCTTAGCACCTGTAGGATCAAGTATAATAGTGGGCTATAAGCCCGCTTTACATGGCATTTTTCCATATGTGGGGGAAAGAGGCAAGGAAGAAGTGGAGGAGTGGGCTCTCAAGCAAGAGCCAGCCTCTACATGGTGGAGCATCAGGAGAGGCACCTGTATGGAGGTGGTCAGGCATCGGGAGACTCAAGCCGGTCGTAGCGTCGTAGTTAAAATGATAATGGCAAGTCAAATCACCGGATCACACTTGTCCAGCAGTAACTCACTGTCAAATCACACAGCCCTAAATTTGCAGCAGCCTACTCCCTCATCTTCTCGCGTCTCTGTCGAACCGACTAGGCGGAACTGCCCCGCCTATCATGCGGGAAAAGCCCCGCCCTCGACTTTTAAATAGTACAGTGTACTAATTTTGTATCCATGGATTGCGCCATGGAGCAAAGCCTCAAGAAAACGGCGGTACACATGTACGGAGTATACAGCACGCCCGTCGCGTTCGCGTCGCACCCCAGACGGTCGGTCGGTCTGGCACGCCGCTCTCCGAATGGAACGCGCGTCATATTGCGTTTGCACACACATGTGGGACTGCAATTGAGAACCGACCATAGGCACACTCCCCGACCCCGCAAGTCGGGTGAGTTAATAGAAGAGAGAGACGAGTGATAGTACTACTAGAGAAGTGTTGTAGGAGTACATACGACCCTACAAGACACGGAAGATCAGTTCGTCCATGCATGTGACCAGACTCCAGCAGACACGCCTGGATTGGCTTTCATCTACGTATCGTGCAGGCTGTGTTGTACATGGTTGTAGTTCTGGTGAGAAATCTAAAAAAAGGTTTCTTGTCATCTCGCAAAATTAGGTGTCATGTGCTTCGGATCACCGCAAGGGTTAAACAGCGACAACTGAGTTGGGCTAGTCATTGGGGGCACATGCACGAAGACTACTTGGCTGCCATCTAGGTCAAGTCGGCTATGTTAATTAGGACATCTATCAACGGACCCCTTTTCTACGAGTTTATATTTAATTTGAGCTTTGATCCTCGTCTAGTTTGTCCGTTGGGATTCATCTTGTCTCCTTTGGGCAGTGAGGTTATGATTTCTTGTCATGTGGCATTTTTCGTGTTATATGTTATAATCTGGTACTTCAGATCAAAATGACGACAACTACGCCTCCGGGGCACGTGCATGAAGACTTCTCGACAGTCATTGCCGAGGTCAAGCCGGCTCCAGCCGGTAGACAAAAGAAAACTAGTACTCCACTATATAGGCAGGAGCCTCCGCGCTTGCTTGCTAGTGTTGCTCTCTTCACACTGTCTCGTCCTCTCCAGATCTAAACACGACAACGCTGGCCACACACTCTCTCTCTACTCACCGTTGGTCACAGATCCAGCCGGATCCTCTCCGCTGGGGAAGGTGAGAAGGTGCAACGTTCACGCGGTCGTCCTCGGCGACGGCTCTTACCCAATGCCGGCGTGTCCCGATCAACATGCCTTGCCGTTCTCTCCCAAGCATCGCTGGCGAGGGAGGGCCTCCCACCCCTTCTTCCTCGCTGCCGTAGTGTGGGCAGATCCGGCCTCCCGCCGCCCACCTAGCGACATCCTGGCGACCCTCAGGTATAACTTCCTTCGAAACCGGCCTTGCTCTACTTCCCGAGCTCCTGACGTTGCTGCATTTGTATCTTTTACTATTTCTCAGGCCCCCTCGTGTAGATAGGATCTATCGGCTGTTCGAAAACCACCTAATTTTTTACTGTTAAGAGGTAAAACTAGTTCATGGACTCGAATCTAGTAGTACTTGGTTGAAACAAGGAAGAAAGGGGGTGGGGGTGGGGGAAGATTTGTTACCTGAATCTAGGACTTGGTCGAAAGAGGAAATAATGGTGGCAAAAAGTAGCAGAGACTGGCTATCCAACTGGTCTCTAGGTCTAATAGGGAAATAAAGGGAACGCGGTACAAACTCAATATAAACCCGATCTACTGGTTGAAAAAGGAAAGAAAGTGGGGACTGGGGGACAAGTCAACAGAGTAAGTCCTGCACTAGATTTGCTAGCCTCACACAGTATAAGGTGGCTATATACCGAACAAAAATGGGACCAACCCAGATATCCTCTTCTGATGTTTGTTACCCCGAGCCGCTCTTATGTAATGCCACTGGTAAAATGTAGCAGTCACACTGTTAAAAGTAAGGACACGTTAAACCAATGTTGTTTTCAATGTAATGCCTCCTGTAATATGAATCAATGGCACTTTTTTTCATGTCCTCCTAAATTTCCCATTAAGATAAGTTGCTTCTTTTCGTTAGAGATGCAACTGTCCTGGACCGCCTACTCTCCAGGAACTTCACGACCAACCTTGATGTTGCTCAATTTTATTGCAAGTAATGAAGAAGAAGCTCTGTGGGTTTCGTTTTCTGATGGAAATGGAACCGGGGCTGGAGCCCTTTTCTTAAAAGAAGAAGAAGAAGCTGCCAGCTCATGGAACACTGCTTCATTTTAGGTGAACTGCACCAAAAGGTCCCATGAATTGAATCATCCATGTTGGTGACTGGTGTCATCCCTTCTACGATGGCGCTGACTGCAGATATGGTTCCCATCACGAGGTATGTTCCTTTTTGGTCTGACTATTTGCCAAAGATCCTGCATGTTGATCCTGCTCTTGTGCTACTGTTTTGGCACTGGCATGATAAAGAAGTAATGTTATTATTTTGCACCTTAATCTAGTGGCACTATTAATTTGAGGCAATGTTTTGGCACCGCTAGTGCCACTATTTTTTTATATATCGAAAGAGGGGGTTCCCTCCGATTTCATTAAAGAAACCCAACCATAGAGAACCATTATCCGACAATATCTCAGTGTAAACGGGCAGTTATGCAACTACTACTAGAACGGACTGAGTACTAGCAGGAGACAAGTTCGCCACATAAGCTAGGCAGGTAGGGGGACGCAGCACCAGCTCAACCAAGTTTGGATTACAACCCAAATGCAGGGGGAAGATAGGGACTGAAAGAGCCAGCTTCAGCATCCTAGTCTAAGCACCCCCGGCCTTCATCCTTGCGACACACGGTACACCTCGTTTGCCACCTGCTCGACCCTAGTGTCACTGATAAAATGAAGTAATAATACAGTTAAAATAGAGCGAGTGTCCTCTCTATCATTTCATTTCCAATGTAGATAAAGAAAGTGCTTCTCTTTGTTAATGTATGTTTCATCAACTAGTCCCATTGTTAATGTTTAAGCATTTCTGCAAACTGGGGTGCTTAATTTTAGTTGATCTGCACAAAAATAGAGATTTGAATGTCTCAAGGCCCCTCCTTGTACTACCGTTGTACACTGATGTTCATCACTGGCAGAAGGTGTATCGGGGAGACTTGGGACGATTTCTAGTATGAGGCGTGGCGTACCGTATGAGGCGTCGCAGGGCCCATCTCGCCCTCGCAGCATGGCATACTATGATACTATCGCAATATTTTCTTCTATTTATTTTACGTGTTTCATCAACAAGTGCCACTATAATGTAATCACGCTTTTCCATTATCTGTGCAAACAGGGTTATTCAGCTGCATTTTGGTGGAACTGCACAAATGTACGGATGGAACCGGCATATATGCAGAGTGCGAGGTGTGCCAAGTAAAAATTACCGACACCAACCATGATCCATGCACGCATTGGCATCCACCACCACCGGTGGGATGTGTGGCGCTCTTTGTGGACGGATCTTTCTCGGCAGCAAATCCTCTAACCAAATACTAGTAGCTTATATTGGCAGTTTTCTAGGGAGTACTCTTTTCTGAAAGAAGCACCAATCTATTTTTCTTTATTTGTACATAGTGTCACAACTTTGACCAAAAGGTCCAGAGCTATTTAAGGGAGATTGGCGTAGTACTCAGAGACTGATTGTAACCATGATTTTCATTAGCTGTCACACTGATTGTAAGCATGAGCAGGTGGAAGATTAGGTTAGTGCGAAGCTTACCTTAAACCCTACCGTCCTCAAAATCTCCCACTCATTGTCAAACCAAGTAAGGATCTCCTTCAACCTGGCTAACTTTGCCTGGTCGCCGCCGGCGATCTGCCTGATTCGGTGCTAGCTTTGGAAGATGGGAGGAGAGACGGTGGTCTTGCAATAGAGAAGAGGGAGAGGCGAGACTGTGGTTTTGGAATGGAAATGATGAAGAGGAGAGGAGGTGGTTTTGCAATGGAGAAGAGGGAGAGGCGACACGGTGGTTTTGGAATGGAGATGATGGAGAGGAGAGGAGGTGGTTTTGCAATGGAGAATAGGGAGAGGAGCGTGCGGCAGCGATTTAGGATTGGACGAGTGGGCCCGCGCGGTGTGACTGGATCAAAATCAAAACCAATTTACCCTTCAATTAACAAAGCGACCCCACATTAACTAGTCTCCCTTTTATTTTTGGTCATAATTGACCATGATTTTCGCAAATAAAATATATGTTATACGTTGCAAAAATAATATAATTTGAAAGTACATTTAGATACGAACCAAACGATACAATTTTTGGTGACATGCATTCACATTTTGCTTATCAAATACAGTACGTGGTCAAACTTTGACCCAAAATACGCAAAACAAAACAAAATACTTCCAAGACCAGCGCCGCTCTTCCGCTGTTCTCCTCTTAAACCACCGCCGCTCCTCTCCTGTTCCAATCTAAATCCAGCGCCGCTCCTCTCCTCTTCCATTTCAAAACCACCGCCCCTCCTCTCCTGTTCCAAACCAAAACCAGCGTCGCTCCTCTCCCGTTCTAAACCAAAACCAGCGCTGCTCCTCTCCTCTTCCATTCAAAAACCACCGCCGGCGAGTGAAGGTGTTGTGGAGAAGTAGATCGATGGAGGAGTACAACCGATACGTGGGGATCGCAGACGGCGACCCTGTGAAGCTAGCTAGGATGTTGGAGATACAGTCTTGGTTTGACAACAAGGACCAACTAGCGGCGACGGCGACATCCATGGCCAAATATCTGCAACAGAGCGAAAAGGCGGCGATACTCCCGGAGGGAGTCACGCGGGAGTACATAGAGCTGCTCCTCTGGGCCATGGAGCAAATAGATTCACCGAATCCGATCGTGAGGGAGCGGTGGTGGGAGTATCGATCCCAGATGGAGCATCCACCAGAGATTGAAGGATCAAGCATCTACAGGGTGCCGTTTGTGAGGGTGTCGTGCCAGAGCGAGCCGGTGGAGTCTTCGTCGACCGAACCCAACTGCAAAAGAAGAAAAACAGTTGGCCCGACGACGCTTCCCCGCCATCCTCTCCCTCGCCGTTCACATCGTCTCACGGGGCGGCTGTCTGCCACCGAGGAATAGGAGGGATTGCCCCCCCCCCCCGCCAGACCAATAGTCGGGCAGGTTGTGAATTGTGAGGATGAGCTTAGGGTTGTTAGTATTTGCAGGTTGAGAATTGTGTTTTGTGTTGTGTATGTTGAGAGTACTTTCAGATATGAATGTTTTTTGAATTTCAGATTTGCAGTATTGAGCATATGAAGTATTTTATGAATTCTAGAGATCCATTTTTAGCACTTAAAAAATGTAGTTTTATAGGAGTATAAAAGTGCAGACAATGTGATTCTCAGAGAAGAAACTGCAAGTTTCAGTTTCAGATAAGAAACTCCAAGTTCAGTTTCAGATAAGAAACTGCAACTTTCAGAGGCAGAGCATTTATATTAACACGGCCTTTTCAAACAGTGTTAACATCATGCTGGAAATTTTATTCATGGTCGAAATTGGAACTATCAGCCAGTTAACATCATGTTGATCAACATTCATGCATAGCACATCTTCATATGATGCACAGTCAAAAAGATATGCTATTTTCAAAATGCCCACACAATGTCGAGTGTGCGAAAAACAGAGAAAACGAGGGACGAAGTTTTGGCAAGTGTTGGACGTGGTGTGCGTAGATAACAACTGGGACCCACATGTCAATAAAGGCAGAGGCAAAAAATTTGAAGATATTTTCGCACAGGTGGAATCGAACCCGGGCGGAACAGCTGTCGGGTAGTGTTACTCGGCCACTAGGCTAGTCTAGTTGTTTTGTTACTAATATGGCACTTCCTCAGGTGGTCGAATCTCCTCCTGCGCCTTTGTGCGCTCGCCGTGACGCCGCTGTCTGCCGTTGTGAACATGCTGAACAAACGAGAGGAATCTGGAGAGGACTGTACGTGGAGAGGCGGACAGTCGGGACCCACCATGTCTATGGCTGTACGCAAGCAAGTGCCTCATCGAAAAAATACTTCCTCCTAATGCTATACTGACGTTGGGGTCCACGGGTTTGTCAACATAGTTACATTTTTTTAGGTGCTTCAACGTAGTTACTATAGGAGATAAATTCACAACGAAGCCGGGGAGCTGGCAGGTATCATTTATTATCACTGGGGCAGCAAGTATCAGCTGGGTTTTGGGCTGCCCCGTCTAGACTTTCTTTTTTAATATGCGCAGCCCACGACCTCGGATGGGAAGTCCATAGGCCTGTTTGTATTTTCTTGAGGGCCGTCATGTATCGACCGGCCTATGGACCTCCCATCCGAGGTTTTATTTTTCCTGAAACATCGGCAGCCTAATTTATGTATTTTTTTTAAAGAAACGCAGAGGTCTGTTCTATTTTTTTATATAAGAATAGGAACGCCCGGTCCAACTTATGTTTCCCTTCTAACTATATTACATATATTTAAATTATTTTATATGTTATCTATAATACCTAAATAGTTCATCCCCACTATCATATTTCTAATGACATGCAAGCTATCCACATCATTAATAATATGCAACCATCCATCTTACTACACCTCAGCAGTCTAGCCACATGATCAGCCGTAGTGCCACCTGAGCAACTTTTTCCCGTGCATGAAGTCAGGTCGTGCCTTCCGTTACCGGTGCGTAAATTGAGCCCTTTCGTTTCATCTTCAGGTCGTAAACTATGCAACCCATCGACTCCTCTCTCTCTCTCTTTAATAAAATAGGAAAAAACGATTCAGCCCTCAACCCGTCGAGCCCTTCTCTTTTCCCTTATATATTCGGGCGGCGGCTGGAGAGCCATCTCTAAGGCCAGACGCTCCTCAAAATTCCAGTGAAGAAATCCAACACAAGTCGGTGCAAGCGGCAGCACCGCCAATCTCGCGCGTGTCCATGGCTACTCCGAGCAAATCGAAGACTCCAACCTAGAGACAGCGCACGACTACACGGATCCCGCCGGCTCCAACGTCGACAGGAGCCTACTTCGATCTGAGCGAGGATCATCCACACGGTCGGGCAACAACGGCGAAGCACGCAACACACGACGACTCACATCCTAGGAGCAGCACACACGCGAGGGCAAGCAAACGCCTCCAGCCGCTTGTGAGTGTCATCAACGATCGCGCTGCCCGGCCGGGCGTTCCGGTGACGGGAGGGATTCAATTCCCGCATGTTATCTCTGATGCATATGTGCAGGTATATAGCCAAGGTGGATAATACACATGTGACTTCTCCTGCACAACGTCGGTCCAGCTCTCCTCCATGGCACTCCAGGATTTTCTCGGGCGTGCCTCCCCTTACCGGCCGGTGCAGTGCCCTGATCCTCCCCTTCCTTCTCTGTTTCTATTCCAGCCAAGCTCGATCCGGCGTCCTTCCGCCACCAGTCCTCTGCCCCGCCCTAGCCAGCTGAAGCCTCTCTGTGCGTCCATACAGACGTCGCCTACCTCCCCCGGTCATCTGTCCCAGCCAAGGCGGCCACACAACCAAATCCCAGCCAAGGCGGCAGCACAACCACCAGAAACCATATCGGAAGTAGCGCTCCTCCTATAGACGTTTCTGCTACACACTCTAGCTAAGTTGTGGAATTTTTTCCTTTGCAATTTTCAGATAATGAAGCGTTGCACAATGAAGTGTCATTCATGCGTAATCAAGGTCTGATCGTGCATAATAAGATAAGATTGGTTCATTAATGACACAGTTTCTTTCCAAATCTTATAATCCCTATATTCCTCTTTGACATAGCATGTAGATCCATCATCTTTATTTTCTGTTTTTTTATGGCTATATGCAGCTGAATCTCTTGATTAGCCGCAGCCCTCACACCATCGGCAATCGGACAAACCTTACTTCTACTACCCCACGGAGGTAAGCATCGAGGTTTCTTCTTGCTCCATTCCTCATTCTTCCGCAGAGATTAACACTATACTTTGTATGATGAGATGATCCTTTCAAGAATTTTACGGTTAGTATAGTCACTTTGTGATTATCTCTATTCTGTAATCTAGATGTTCTAGCAATAACATGGTTTGCTCCTTTATTCCTACAGGTATACAAAACATTCTAGGCATTCTTTTATATTTTACCCAAATCATTATGATCTCACACAACATTGATGGCCGACAACCTTCTCTGCTTTTTGAATTGGTATGAATGATGAAAATTTTAATTAACAAATACATAGTGCATTTAACATCCCTTTGGTTATATTATCATCGATATAGTCACAGGCCTGAGACAAGACATAAGAAGTGGGCGGCTTAAATATAGATGGCATAAAAGTTAGCATATGTAGTATGTGTTTCAGACACATTTTCGTTCCTGTCAATTTTTCATTTAATTTGTAAGTACGTGCTAAAAATTGTATAGAAATGTTTCATCCTTCAATACTTTTTAAACTATGATAAGTTATCCATGCATCCAAGTGAGATAGACAAACTGACTCCCTCAATTCATCCTTACTGTTTACTATGATAATCCACCGACACTGCTACGTTCAGGGAATAACAGCGTGAGAAAAACTAAGTGCAACCATACTATATAAAATTGTACAGATGGGAGATGCTCCATCAATTCATCCTTACTGTTTACTATGAAACCAACTATACACTTTGGTTTTTTCTGAAATGAGTCTGGCATATTCATGCATGGGTATAGACCCACCATGCATTCTATTATGCTGCTTATATGTAATGGATATTTTGAAACTATACAACATACTTAAGTACAGTAAATTATATTATTTTCAATTCCAGTTTGTCATTTCATTACCAATGTTCATATTCCTATAAAAGGAAAAAATAAATCTCACTTAAATATTTTGCAACCAATTCCCGCAGCAACGCGCGGGGTATCATCTAGTTATATATTATTGTTATTGTCATCATATATTTAGCAGATACATACATATGTAAGAAAACAATACCCCACATCTTATTAACTTATAAAAATAATTTCTTAACAATAAAATCCTGGATTTTTTTGGCAACGAAAATCCTGGTGATTGTGTACAAAAGCTTGGTAAGATTTAAGGATCAATGTAATAATAAAACACTTAATATTTAAATATATATATATATATATATATATATATATATATATAACAAAATGCTCAGCCCCTGTTTATTTTTTATAACATTGTTGCGCCCACCCCAACATTATAATTAGAATCAGCCCAGCAAAATCATGTATTTCAACAAAGTGCAAATGGCGTGTAATTTTTTTAGGAAAAACATAAATGGGCCGCATGGACGCTACATTATTTGTTCACCCAGCCCAGCTAATGGACTGTAATTAAAAAAAGATCAAATGGACTGTAAATTCTACCCCGCAAAAAAAAGTTGTAAATTCTGAAAAAATGGGTTGAATACGTGCCACAATAGGTCGAAGCCAATGCAAATCATTGTCAACTTAGTCAACAAATGATTCTGACAACGCCGTTGGATTTACATCCAACGACTGGCATCCATCTTCAATCTCTCGTGTTCTTCCTCCAGCGCCGCCGGGACCACCTGCTCCCGTCTCCTGCTGCTAGCAGCTCTGCTTACGCTTCGCTGTGAAGCGCTACTCCACCGTTGGCCAGGCTATCCCTCCACCCCTCCACACCTCCTGTTCTTCTCCACCGACTGCCGAACAACACCGCTCCAGAACCAGTTAATCTTCGTACACCTCTCCGTCTTCAACTCTACTCCCGTGTCTTCCCATCTCCGGCTCGTTGCTGTCCGGGGCCTCGCCGTCGTCCACCACCTTGGATGCGCTCCGCGCGGAGTGGTCAACGTGGTCAACGAACGACACCATCGGAAGTAGACTGTGCGTGGAGAGGCTGGCAGCTGGGTCCAGGGCCGCACGCAAGGAAATGCCTCCTTATTACACGCAAAATAATGATTCCTCCACCTGATAGCTGGGACCCACCAGAAGGGCCTCTGTATTTCGCGAAAAAAACGTTCCCACCGCTGACAGGTCAGACCCACCAGCTATATCTTCGCACGCAAGGAAGTGCCTCCTTATTACGCACAAAAAAATGAATACCCCCTGCTAGCTGGGACCCACAATAGTGGGAGGCTGACTTGTGGGCCAACTAAGTTGACGGGGACGGAGGGCTTTGTCAACTTAGTCAATATGAACGATTCTACCTTCAGTGACCGTACGATGTCCATCCAACGGCCGTAGTGCTTCTTCAACCTCTGGTCTTCTTGCTCCAGTCACCCAAAGCAGCGCCGGTCGTGCCTCGTGCTCCTGCCTCCCGTGGCCGGCTGCGATGCCGCGGAGGCCTCACCGCCCCCTACTACTCCCATCGCTGGCCAGGCCATCCCTCTACTCACCCACACCCCCTATTATTCTGCGGCGACGGCAGCCTCACACCGCAGCAAACCAGTGAACCCTCATACTCCTCTACGCGTGGGCATTCACTGCCGCGTCTTACCCGGCTCCGCGTTGTCCCCTTCCTAGGCCTCGCCGTCGTCCACCGCCCTGGTGCTCTCGACGCGGCGTGGTCAACGTGGTCAAGGAACGGCTTCCATCGGACATGGACTATACGTGGAGAGGTTGACAGCTGGGTCCACGGCCGCAGCAAGGAAGTGCCTCCTTACTACGCGGAAAATAATTATTCCTCCACCTGACAGCAGGGACACACCGGACGGGCAACCGTATTTCACGAAAAAAACGTTTCCCCCCAGACTGCTGGGACCTATCAGCGACATCTTCGCACACAAGGAAGTGCGTCCGGGCAAAAAAACCGATTCGCCCCCCTGACTGCTGGGACCCACCAGCTACATCTTCGCATGCAAGGAAGTGCCTGACAGTCGAGACCCACCTGGTCGAAGCGTACATAGCGTTGTCATTCTGGTCGCGAATGTGTACGTACATACTGGTCGATGTAGAGGCGCGCATGTGTCGTAGTAGAGGCGCGCACGTAGCATCTACACATACGTACAGCGGCCAGGGTGCAAGAAAGTAAATACGGCCACGTACGTACATACGGGCGGGGTCTCGAACGCCTACTCGCGCGTACGTACGGCCAGGGCTTGTGTACATGGCTGGGTCAGAACGGAGAAACTGCGTCATCGCCGTGTTCATGGGGAGGCAACGGAATGCGTCGTGTTCATCGGGAGGCAACGGAACGCGTGGGAGCCAACCGGCTTGGACGGAACAGCCGATGGAAACGGGGCCAGGCGTACCGCAAAATAGAGGAAACGGCCTTGTGTTCGACCGGCCACGTTTGAAACGGGATCCTGTTCATCGGGAGGGGTCTGGCGTACCATAAAACGGAGGAAATTGACCTCCTACGGTCGAAACGAGGGTCCTGTTGATCGTGAGGGGTGTGGCATACCGTAAAACGGAGGAAAGGACTTGTGTTGGAGCGCTACGGTCGAAACAGGGGTCCTGTTCATCGGGAGGGGTGTGGCGTACCGCAAAACAGGACTCCACGAGATACTGTTCATCTCCACCGTCGACCCCCTCCAGCCTCCACGGGCTACTGTTCATCCACCGTTGACCTCCTCCAGCCTCCACCTACGATTGTTCATCCACGGGCTCCTGTTCATCCAGCCTCCACCGCGCGCTACTCCACCGGCTACTGTTCAACCAGCCCTCTCCATGGGCTCCTGTTAAACCACCCCTCCACGGGCTACAGTTCATCCACCCCTCCACCATCTACTATTCATCCAGCCCTTCACGGGGTGGTCCTGTTCATCCAGCCCTCCACGGGGTCCTGTTCATCCAGCCCCAACCGGCTCGATCGATCGGGGTCCTGTTCATCCACCCCAACGGGAACTGTTCATCCAAACCCCCCAGCAACGCTCACTGTTCATCCAGAGGCAGCATCGATCGGCTTCAGTTAGCAGCAGTAGCGAAGGAATCGCTCGATCGGGTTTAGTTAACAGCCATCGATCGATCGCTCAGGTTCAATAACGCGTAGCCTGCAGTGCAATCGCTCGGGTTCAGTTAGAGCCCAACGCCTCGCTCGGGTTCAGATAGAGCCCAACGCCTCGCACCCACGCGCGTGCGTGTACGAGAGAAACACGCATCGCTCGGCCCCGACCACCCACCGTAACCGGGAACACCCTGATATTTTCCTCGCCCTCGCTTCTACCACGGTTTTTTCCATCATGGACGGCCCAAAGAATGTCATGCAGCTGCGTCTCCAGCCCGCCCAAGACGAAAAGCCCATTTTCTGTCATGATTTTTTTTCATAGAAGTAGGACCCCACCACATCTATGATGATACCGGGTTTTGTCACAATTATCGTCATAGAAGTGTCATAAGTATGACAAATATTTTTTTCGTTCGGCCCAAAATGTCACGGATGTGTCTTTTTTTTTGTAGTGACATCCCGGATGTTCATCCCGCCGCTGTTATCAGCGCATTCCACCAGAATGTGCGCAACTGCAAGATGCATGAAGAGTTGGCAATGAACAAAGTCAAAGATGTGGCCGAACTTTATGTTCTGGCCGATAGATGTGCTCGAGCTAAAGAGGGGAGGAAGTACCCCGGCGAGGACGCCGGTGCGGAAACCGACTCCACAGACGAGGACACCGCTATCCCGACAAAGAAAGGCCGGCGCCGCAACAGGAAGCGCAAGGGCAACATTGTGCTTGCCGTTGAGGGATCCGGCGAGCTCGGCGCCGCCGAAAAGGCCAAGGCTGACGACCCCGGCAAGGAGGTTGCCGGGTGTGCCACCTGCTTGGCCCTGGCGGCCGCCGGCAAGCAAGGGGGCTCTGACAAGCAGTACTGCAAGATCCACCGCACCAAGGGCCATGACCTCCAGAACTGCCGACAAGTTGAGCTGCTTGCAGAAAAGCAGAAGGCTGAATATGAAAGCGGGACAAGGACAAGGGTTAGGATGGTGCTGAGGGATCCGGCAAGAAGCATGGCTTCCAAGGGGGTCGCCGCGGCAAGGATAACCAACAAGAGAGGCCCGCTCGGGGCCGGGACAAGAAAGAGGAGGATGATGATCATGACAAGGACGACGAGTCCGGTGAGCACGAGTTCCAGAAGGCTATAGAGGCTATGTGTGTCGACGGTGGTGCCTCGTTGCACACATCACACCGCCAGCTGAAGCAGTGGGCGCATGAGGTCACTGCGGCGGAGCCGTCACTTGAAGCCCAGAAGCCACTGAAGTGGTCTCGCACGCCCATCGTTTTTTATACCGAGGATCACCCTGACCGCACAACTGCGGTCGGGTGTTTGCCGTTGTTGGTTTCACCAACAATACGCAACCTCAAGGTGACCAAAGTGCTGGTTGACGGTGGGGCCGGTCTGAATTTGGTCTCGCCCGCTGTGATCAAGAAGCTGCAGATTCCTGATGGAGACCTCGAAGAAACGGGCACGTTTCAAGGGGTCAACGCGGGAAGGAGCCAACCTAAAGGTAAAATCACGCTACCCGTTACGTTTGGGGCGAGCTGAACTATAGGACGGAGAAGATCGTCTTCGATGTCGCAGAGATCCCCTTGCCATACAATGGGATCCTTGGCCGCCCAGCGCTGGCCAAGTTCATGGCGGCGTCCCACTACGCCTACAACACGTTGAAGATGCCAGGGTCGCTGACCATCATCACCGTCCCCTCTGACAAGAAAGGCGCACTCATCTGCGCTGACCAACTCTACCGAGAGGCAGTTGCATCAACTGCCGCCAGGGCACTTGCTCCTGCCGCTGAAGCTCCAGGGAGGAAGAAGGCCGGCAAGACTCCTTCCGGCAAGACCTCTTCCGGCAAGACCTCTTGCACCCACTCCGGCAAGCGCACCTCTTCGGAGTGGTGTGCTCCCGTTGAGGACATGCAGAGAGCTCCACCGGCAAGAGCAAGAAGTCCTAGGCTGCACCACCAGAAACCAAGAAGGTGCCCGTCAAGGAGGACGGCACGGGCGGAGCTTTCACTATAAGCTCCACCCTCGACAGCAAATAGGAAAGCGCGCTCGTCGCCTTCCTGCGGGCGAATGTCGATGTATTTGCATGACAAGCATCTGACATCCCCAGCATTTCCAGGGAGGTGATTGAGCACCATCTTGCTGTCTGTCCTCATGCGTGGCCCGTCAAGCAGAAGGTCAGAAAGCAAGCTTTGGAGCGGCGAGAGTTCATCATTGAAGAAATCAGAAAGTTGGAGGCGGCAGGCCTGGTAAGAGGAGTACTCCACCCCACGTGGTTGGCTAATCCGGTGGTGGTGCGTAAGGCAAACGGGAAGTGGAGGCTGTGTATTGACTACACAGACATCATTAAGCCTCTCCAAAGGATCCTTTCCCTCTGCCACGCATCGACCAGATTGTGGACTCCACTACCGGGTGTGACCTGCTGTCATTCCTCGATGCCTATTCAGGGTACCACCAGATCTTCATGATGAAGGAAGATGAAGAGCAGACCACGTTCATCACCCCATGTGGTACGTACTATTTTGTACGAATGCCTTTCGGGTTGAAGAGCGCTGGTTCGATATTTGCCCGAGAAGTCCAGATTGGTTTTGAGCCCCAGCTACATAGAAATATGGAAGCTTATATGGATGACATAGTGGTCAAAACTAAGGACAGGGCCACGCTCGTGCAAGATTTAGAAGAAACATTCACAAACCTGCGCAAGATCAACCTCAAGCTCAACCCAGAGATGTACGTGTTTGTTGTCCCCTCCGGCAAACTTCTCGGGTTCTTTGTGTCTCAACGCGGAATTAAAGCAAATCCCGACAAGATCAAAGCGATTGAGCAGATTGAGGCGCCGAGACGGGTCAAAGATGTCCGTAGGCTCGCCGGCTGCATTGCTGCCCTGAGTAGGTTCATCTCCAAGTCTGCTGAGCGCGCCCTCCCCTTTTTCAAAGTTTTGAAAAAGGCAAGTCCAGTAAAATGGACTCCGGAGGCAGAGGTAGCACTCCATGCCAATACTAGTCGCGCCTAAACCACGAGAGCCGTTGCTGTTGTACTTGGCAGCAACGAATCAAGTGGTCAGCGCTGCGCTGGTGGCGTAGAGGGAACCTGAGGGAGAAGCAACAGTTGCGGTAGAGTAGTTGGATGACGGGCCGGGGTCTTTCCCGGCAGAGCCTGACGCCGAAAAACCAGAACCCCCGACAAGGTCCGAACCCGACGAGGCAGAGCCTGAGCGGATGAGCGAAGTGGGACAGAAGAAGAAGATGGTGCAGCACCCAGTATATTTTGTCAGTTCCCACTTGCAGGGGGCTAGGTCAAGATATTCTGGGATGCAGAAGCTGCTTTTCGGCCTTCTCATGGCCTCGAGAAAGCTGCGCCACTATTTCCAAGCGCACGAGATCACCGTCGTCACCCGCCTCCCTTTGCAATGGATTTTGCACAACCCAGATGCGACAGGGAGGATTGTGGAGTGGCCATTGGAGTTGTCGAGCTTTGGCCTCAGGTTTGAAAGTACTTCAACGATCAAGAGCCGAGCTTTGGCAGAGTTCATAGCAGAGTGGACCGCAACACCCGACGAGGCGTATATGTACGCAGACAGCCATCTCGACACTCCGCTGGCGTATATGTACGCAGACCGCCGTCTCGACGTACGCTCCGCCGGCGTATATGTATGCAGACCGCTGACGATATATGTGCATCGCTTAGGGCCGCAAGTGGAGTGCTCATTGTCATGTACATGTGTAGATCATGGCCGTGAGCAACACTAATTTCACTGCGTAGGGTGATTTACTAGACTACCCACCACGACTAGCTGTCATGTAGAATGTAGGATGGCTTAGATGCATGCCTAAGTTTTTTTGAGGGAATAGATGCATACCTAACTTCGACACCTAAACTTATGTGACTCATTTTGCATCTAAAAAATCATGGAGTGCCAAATAGAGTGTTCACATCCGTTGCTTGGACTGGCGCTGGCATCTTTGCCTGTTGTGCTGGACAACCAACCTTCCGGGGAGATGCGGTCGCTGCTGGTGGCGCAAGAGAAGACCATGTTGTGATGACCATGATCGACGGCTTCCTGTGAATTGTGGTCTTTTGGTAGTAGGGTTAGGTTAAATTTATCGGATAATCCTGTTTTACAACCTCGGATAATCCGCAAAAAATACCGGATAATCCATATCCGCCGGATATTACCAATACCATATCCTCTACCATATCCGTCGGATCTCGGGTTTACCAAAATCCGTATCCGCATCCATATCCGTCGGATTTGTCAAAGTGCATACCATATCCTTAAAAACAGATGCGGAAGTGGATTCGTAACGGAAATTATCCATACCATTTACATCCCTAGGTATGTGTGGCTCCCACATAGGGTCGAGGGCCCTTGCTGGCAAGGCATTCCGGCAAGGTTTCTTCTGGCCCATAGCCCTCTAGGATGCAGCTGCGCTAGTAACCAAGTGTGAAGCGTGTCAGTTCCATTCGAAGAAGCTTCATCAACCAGCTCAAGCCCTTCAAACAATCCCTCTCTCCTGGCCATTTTCGGTCTGGGGACTCGACATACTGGGCCCCTTCCCCCATGTTGTCGGGGGATTTGAGTACTTGTACGTCGCAATAGACAAGTTCACAAAGTGGCCCGAAGTGGAGGCAGTGAGGAAGGTGACAGCACAGTCAGCCGTCAAGTTCTTCAAGGGGCTAGTTTGCCGTTTTGGTGTGCCGAACAGGGTCATCACCGACAACGGCACGCAGTTCACAAGCCGCACCCTCATGCAATACATCCAGGACCTCGGTAGCAGGGTTTGTTTCGCTTCGGTGGCACACCCACGGAGCAACGGCCAGGCCGAGAGGGCAAACACTAAACTACTGCGAGGCCTAAGGACGAAGACTTTTGACATGTTGCACAAGTGTGGAAGGCACTGGATTGATGAGTCACCGACGGTTCTTTTGTCGATCAGAACGACGCCAAATCGAGCCACCGGCCAGACACCCTTTGCCCTGGTATACGGGGCAGAAGCAGTTCTCCCCACGGAACTCACATACGGGTCACCTCGAGTGCTCCCTTATGACGAGCTTGAGCAAGAGCAGTTGCGGCAAGATGACGTGACGCTCCTTGAGGAAGATCGTCTTCGCGCGGCTGTGCGAGCTGCACGCTACCAGCAGGCCTTGCGCCGCTACCATAGCCGCAAGGTTAATGCCCGAAGCCTTGAGGAAGGCGACCTTGTTCTTCGGCGCATTGAGTCGGCCAAGAATTCCAACAAGTTGACGCCGAAGTGGGAAGGCCCTTATCGGGTAATACGAGTCACCAGGCCTGGCGCAGTCCGCGTGGAGACCGAAGATGGTATCCCAGTGAGCAACTCCTGGAACATCGAACATCTTCGAAAGTTTTACCCATGAGGCACAGTTCCCGGGCCTTCCGGCAAGCCACCATTTGTACAAGCCTTGCCGATAAGGCATGTAACCCTTTGTACAAAGCCAGGCGCAGACCCTGAGCATAAATAAATGAAGCGCTGGCGCCCTAAGTTATAGTATGCATGCTAGGTTGAGTCTCTCCCTGTTAGGGTTGATAGTGCTTAGCAGCGACTAACCCCTAGCATAGAGGTCGAGTATGCGTCTCTCTATTCCTTCCCATCCTTTTTGGTTCGCAGGGTGCATGGACATTTCTGCTGAGCTGCTTGGAAGAAAGAGAACAGGCCGACACCCCGGCCCCGACAAGCCAGGGTTGCCGGGGGCCGCAGACCCAAAGATCCGACCACGGCAAGCCAAGGTTGCTGGGGGCTGCGAAATCAGATAAGTCTTTCATCCCCCACTCCTTGCATCCGTACGAAACTTGGACATACGAGACTTCACTCATTCTTATACCATCATGCTCCCTCTTTCCCGTATCCCAAAAGTCTTACTTTGGGCCGGAACTTGGTCGTAGCGCGGTGGGAAAGGAACGGGCGAAGGGCCCAATCCTACTTTGCCCCTACCTCCACCAAGGGCGCGAGTGTAGTCGAGCTATAGAGCAGGAGGACGGCAAGGTCTGTTGCCGGGTTACCATGTTTATCTTAAGAAGACGAGGAATCGTTCCTTGGTGCGGGCCTCGCCCACGCGCAAAAGAAGCCCGGCAAACACCCTTCTCTTCATTAATACTTTCTTAACAAGTACAATTCGTACAGAATGCATACATGAGCAAGGGGGTTACAAGATTTAAATCTAACAAGTGCCCGCAGGCTTAAAAACTAAAAAAGGATAAGATGCCCGTAATCCCTTTCTTGTCCCTCTCCCCAGGAAACGGATCGGGATAAGCAGGAGGGCAAAAGGGGCACCTAGGCGAGGTACGAGCAGCAAAAGACACCAAGAGAAGGTTGGTGATGACGGTGCCGGAGAAGAGGCCGAAAGATGAGGCAGCGGGCCGGCAATACGCAATGAAGGTGTTGGTGTCATCATACTCCAAGTTGACGGCCCACCACCCGCCTTCCTCACCTACTCCAGCCCTCCAGCACAAGCCACTAGAAGCAGCGGTCCCGAGAAGTTCAAGGAGCTGGCAGTACATATGGTGGTGCCGCCGGCGTCGCCCAGGGACGGTGTGTCCGACGCCTAGTCGGACCCATCATCCTCCCGCCCGCTACCCTCATCGCCGCCGTTGTTGTCCTCCTCGTCGCTATCGCCCGAAGAGGAGCTCTCGTCTTCGGTCGAGCTCTCTGCGCAGCACCCTAGCCTGTGTCCCGAGCACCCGAAGACCTTGATGGAGAGCAAGTCGTTCTACGCTAGCTTGAAGCAGAGGACGTGCCCATCCATTAAGCAGTGGGCACGTGCGAAGGTTTTCCAGCCCCAGGGAAGGAGCATCACTTCAGGGGTGGGGAACCTTGTGTTCACCCACATGTCGCCATGGCAACACCCCTTCATGTGAAGCCTCAGCCGCAGTGGTTGGTCGATCTCCAGCACCCTCGCGAACGCCCGGGGAAGACGAAGGCGGCTGCGTAGCGGCCCATGCAGCTGCAGGATAAACTCGAGCGACGTGTCCCCGATGTGACCACTCGGCGAAGCAGGAGGAGATGGCGGGGGAGATGGCGACGGAGACGGAGACGACGCATGCATCCCCCATCCGCGCCCACCTCTGCCTCGGCCGCCTCTGCCTCGGCCGCCACACCGATCGCGGCCCCGTCCAGCGCCCCAACCTCGAGCATGGCCTTCGCCCTGGGCGCCTGGCTCCTCCTTGACCGCCGGAGCTCTCTGACGGGAGGAGGACCTAGTCGCCTCAGTGGAAGAACGGTCGCGGCCACGCCCTCTCGCCATGACCGTGGACGAAGAATGGAGACGGAGGGGAGACGCTCTTCCTCCTACCCCTGAGTCCCCTTTTTATAGTTGGGCGGGGAAGGCCGAAGGACTAGCCCTACGCCTCCGAAGAGCCCGCTCAAATCCGTCTCATTAAGTGGCAACGGGCAAGGCTATCGACCGCCCTCCCCACCCAATCGAAGGCACGTGAGTATCGGACCGCACGCGCGCCTTCCCATATTCCCTACATCTGTCACCTACCCCACGCCGTGCATGCGGCGTACGTGGCGCAAGGGGCGGGCGTAGTGGGAAACATGGAATGACGGTTCCAAGGCAGAGAGAGTAAATGAGCAGCTGCCTTGCAGGAAGGACACGCAAGCCGCCTCTTTACTGTTCACCACGGGATGACGCAAGCATGCTGCGGTCATTCCACGCACGACCCCCACGTCGCGCATTCAACGCGGGTCGTGGTGAAGCGCAAGCGAGCGAGGGAGTTACTGCGGTAAAAACTCTGCCACACGCATACACGCGCACCGTTCTGGGCCTGGCCCAATAACGCCCCGCGCTTATATGTGGCCCAGGCCCGGGGGCTCCTGTCGGTGTACAAAAGTAGGGGTCCCTTTTTGCACCCCTTTACTTGTGCACGGGCAGTCGCAGCCCCACGCCCCTGGCCATGCTTGGCAGGGCAGAGGAAGCAAAGACGCAAGACGACCAGACCAACGCCAAGCCGGAAACATAAAGAGCAGAAGGGCGAGGTGGACTCCCCCGGCAAGACCCTTGCCGGGGCGGCCTCCGCGGCCCCGACAAGAGCCTTGCCGGGGCAACTTGCCCAACGCCAGCAGGGCTGCCACCCTCGAGCCTGAGAGTTCCGACGCCCTCAACCACATTGGAACCAAGGCTCGGGAGGCGCCTCCATGGTGGCATGCAGATCTTTGTGAAGACCAGAAGCATACAAGACTAGATAAATAACCAGAAGACGAAGATCCTCGGCAAGAACCTTGCCAAGGATACCGACGAGACCCCCGACAAGCCTCTTGCTGGGGACGACTACAACGCCACGGCAAGACCCTTGCCGGGGCCCCGGCAAGACTCTTGTCGAGGACATCCGCAGGGCCGCAGCCAGGCCCACATCTGCCAAAGCTCCGCCGCCGTTCCCATGCAGCTGCCAGCCTACCAACTAGGCGAACACCTGCGTGGCGACGTGCAGCCTCTAGGCCAACTCAGCAAGCACCTGCGTGGTGGCATGCAGATCTTCATGAAGACACTACCACCACGCCAACTCAGCAGCCTGCCAGCCTACATGGCGCTGCATGCCTCGTCGGCCTGGACGCGTGGCGGAGCAAGGCGAGGTGGCGACGGACGGGACGGGCCTCGTACCGCCCCCGATAAAGCAAGTGGACACCTAAGTAGCGCATTTAATGCGCTTCGTCCTCTAATGACAGGCGATAAGCTTGTACACTGTATACCTTTCCACCTCCTGTGCGCCACTGTGGCAGCCCCTTTGTCTATAAAAGGAGGCCCGCGGCGTACTGGAGAGGATTCAGATCTTTTGGACGACGCACGCACCGTAGCTAGTTCAAAAGCTCAAGAACACTCAAATATACACCAAAGCAGGACTAGGGTATTACCCATCCTCGCGGCCCGAACCTGGGTAAACGATCTTTGTGCTGGCTTCTAGACCCGCTCTTTGCACAACCCCGCGACCGCCAACCATAGAAGGGATTCCAGTGATCCCATAAGTGTCGTTTCCCCTGACACTATCATGAAGATAATGGTGCTACTTTGAAGCACAAGTGTGGAAAAAGGATAGTAGCATTGTCCCTTCTCCCTTTTTCTCTCATTTTTTTGGGCCTTCTCTTTTTTTGGCCTTTCTCCTTTTTTGGCCTTTCTTTTTTTATTTGGCCTTTCTCTTTTTTTTCCTCACACGGGACAATGCTCTAATAATGATGATCATCACACTTCTATTTATCTACAACTCAAGGATTACAACTCGATACTAGAACAAAATGTTGGAAATATGCCCTAGAGGCAATAATAAAATGGTTATTATTGTATTTCCTTGTTCATGATAATTGTCTGTTGTTCATGCTATAATTGTATTAACTGGAAACCGTAATACATGTGTGAATACATAGACCACAACATGTCCCTAGTAAGCCTCTAGTTGACTAGCTCGTTGATCAATAGATGGTTATGGTTTCCTGACCATGGACATTGGATGTCATTGATAACGGGATCACATCATTAGGAGAATGATGTGATGGACAAGACCCAATCCTAAGCATAGCACAAGATCGTGTAGTTCGTTTGCTAGAGCTTTTCTAATGTCAAGTATCATTTCCTTAGACCATGAGATTGTGCAACTCCCGGATACCGTAGGAATGCTTTGGGTGTATCAAACGTCACAACGTAACTGGGTGGCTATAAAGGTGCACTACAGGTATCTCCGAAAGTGTCTGTTGGGTTGGCACGAATCGAGACTGGGATTTGTCACTCCGTATGACGGAGAGGTATCTCTGGGCCCACTCGGTAATGCATCATCATAATGAGCTCAATGTGACTAAGGAGTTAGCCACGGGATCATGCGTTACGGTACGAGTAAAGTGACTTGCCGGTAACGAGATTGAACAAGGTATTGGGATACCGACGATCGAATCTCAGGCAAGTAACGTACCGATTGACAAAGGGAATTGTATACGGGATTGATTGAATCCTCGACATCCTGGTTCATCCGATGAGATCATCGTGGAGCATGTGGGAGCCAACATGGGTATCCAGATCCCTCTGTTGGTTATTGACCGGAGAAATGTCTCGGTCATGTCTACATGTCTTCCGAACCCGTAGGGTCTACACACTTAAGGTTCGGTGACGCTAGAGTTGTAGACATATTAGTATGTGGTTAACCGAAAGTTGTTCGGAGTCCCGGATAAGATCCCGGACGTCACGAGGAGTTCCGGAATGGTCCGGAGGTAAAGATTTATATATGGGAAGTCCTATTTTGGCCACCGGAAAATGTTCGGGATTTTTCGGTATTGTACCGGAAGGTTCTAGAGGTTCCAAGTGGGCCCACCGGCATGGAGGCCCACATGAATGTGGCGTAGTGGGGAAGGCCCACACAGCCCTGGTGGCTGGGCCACCCCACTAGAAGGCAAGATCATATCCGAAGGGTAAGACAAGATCCCTAAAAGGCCGGTGGGGAAGGAAACCTGATGGGATTTCTTTCCCCCACCTTTGCCAATAGCCCCAATGGACTTGCGAGCAAGAAACCAGCCCCCTTCCACCCCTATATATAGTGGGGAGGCTGCATGGAGCAGCACCCCACCCGGCGCCTCCCTCCCTCTCCGGTGACACGTCTTCCCTCCCGCTTGCGCTTTGGCCGAAGCCCTTGCCGGATCCCGCAACTTGCCACCACCACGCCGTCGTGCTGCTGAATCTCCATCAACTTCTCCTCCCCCCTTGCCTGGATCAAGAAGGAGGAGACGTCCCCGGGCTCCATACGTGTGTTGAACGCGGAGGTGCCGTCCGTTCGGCACTAGGATCATCGGTGATTTGGATCACGACGAGTACGACTCCATCAACCCCGTTCTCTTGAACGCTTCCGCTCGCAATCTACAAGGGTATGTAGATGCACTCCTCCCCTCTCGTTGCTAGCATCTCCTAGATTGATCTTGGTGACACATTGGAAAATTTTGAATTTCTGCTACGTTCCCCATCAGTGGCATCATGAGCCAGGTTTATGCGTAGATTCTATGCACGAGTAGAACACAAAGTAGTTGTGGGCGACGATTTGTTCAATTTGCTTACCGTTACTAGTCTTATCTTGATTCGGCGGCATTGTGGGATGAAGCGGCCCGGACCGACCTTACACGTACTCTTACGTGAGACAGGTTCCACCGACTGACATGCACTTGATGCATAAGGTGGCTAGCGGGTGTCTGTCTCTCCCACTTTAGTCGGATCGGATTCGATGAAAAGGGTCCTTATGAAGGGTAAATAGCAATTGGCATATCACCGTTGTGGCTTTTGCGTAGGTAAGAAACGTTCTTTCTAGAAACCCATAGCAGCCACGTAAAACATGCAACAACAATTAGAGGACGTCTAACTTGTTTTCGCAGGGTATGCTATGTGATGTGATATGGCCAAAAGGATGTGATGAATGATATATGTGATGTATGAGATTGATCATGTTCTTGTAATAGGAATCACGATTTGCATGTCGATGAGTATGACAACCGGCAGGAGCCATAGGAGTTGTCTTAATTTATTGTATGACCTGTGTGTCAATGAAAAACGCCATGTAATTACTTTACTTTATTGCTAACCGTTAGCCATAGTAGTAGAAGTAATAGTTGGCGAGACAACTTCATGAAGACACGATGATGGAGATCATGATGATGGAGATCATGGTGTCATGCCGGTGACGAAGGTGATCATGCCGCGCCACGAAGATGGAGATCAAAAGGCGCAAGATGATATTGGCCATATCATGTCACTTTATGATTTGCATGTGATGTTTGTCATGTTTACATCTTATTTGCTTAGAACGACGGTAGCATAAATAAGATGATCCCTCACTAAAATTTCAAGAGATGTGTTCCCCCTAACTGTGCACCGTTGCGAAGGTTCGTTGTTTCGAAGCACCACGTGATGATCGGGTGTGATAGATTCTAACGTTCGCATACAACGGGTGTTGACGAGCCTAGAATGTACAGACATGGCCTCGGAACACAAGCAAAACACTTAGGTTGACTTGACGAGCCTAGCATGTACAGACATGGCCTCGGAACACAAGTGACCGAAAGGTCGAACATGATTCGTATAGTAGATACGATCAACATGGAGATGTTCACCGATGATGACTAGTCCGTCTCACGTGATGATCGGACATGGCCTAGTCGATTCGGATCATGTATCACTTAGATGACTAGAGGGATGTCTATCTAAGTGGGAGTTCATTAAATAATCAGATGAACTTAATTATCATGAACATAGTCTAAAGGTCTTTGCAAATAATGTCGTAGCTCACGCTTTAGTTCTACTAAGATATGTTCCTAGAGAAAATTTAGTTGAAAGTTGATAGTAGCAATTATGCGGACTGGGTCCGTAAACTGAGGATTGTCCTCATTGCTACACAGAAGGCTTATGTCCTTAATGCACCGCTCGGTGTGCTGAACCTCGAGTGTCGTCTGTAGATGTTGCGAAACATCTGACATACACGTTTTGATGACTACGTGATAGTTCAGTGTGTGATGCTAACGGTTTAAAATTGTGGCACCAAAGACGGTTTTGAAACGTCGCAGAACATATGAGATGTTCCAAAGACTGAAATTGGGATTTCAGACTAGTGCCCACGTCAAGAGGTATGAGACCTCTAACAAGTTTCTTAAGCCTGCAAACTAAGGGAGAAAAGCTCAATTGTTGAGCATGTGCTCAGATTGTCTGAGTACTACAATCACTTGAATCGAGTGGGAGTTAATCTTCCAGATGAGATAGTGATGGTTCTCCATAGTCACTGCCACCAAGCTATTAGAGCTTCGTGATGAACTATAACATATCAGGGATAGACATGATGATCCTTGAGCAACTCGCGATGTTTGACACCGCGAAAGTAGAAATCAAGTAGGAGCATCAATTGTTGATGGTTAGTAAAACCACTAGTTTCTAGAAGGGCAAGGGCAAGAAGGGATACTTCATGAAACGGCAAATCAGTTGCTGCTCTAGTGAAGAAACCCAAGGTTGAACCCAAACCCGAGACTAAGTGCTTCTGAAATAAGGGGAACGGTCACTGAAGCAGAATTACCCTAGATACTTCGTAGATGAGAAGGCTGGCAAGGTCGACAGAAGTATATTGGATATACATTAAATTAATGTGTACTTTACTAGTACTCCAAGTAGCACCAGGGTATTAGATACCGGTTCGGTTGCTAAGTGTTAGTAACTCGAAATAAAAGCTGCAGAATAAACGGAGACTAGCTAAAGGTGAGATGACGATATGTGTTGGAAGTGTTTCCAAGGTTGATGTGATCAAGCATCGCATGCTCCCTCTACCATCGAGATTGGGGTTAAACCTGAATAATTGTTATTTGGTGTTTGCGTTGAGCATAGACATGATTGGATTATGTTTATCGGAATACGGTTATTCATTAAAGGAGAATAATGGTTACTCTGTCTATTTGAATAATACCTTCAATGGTCTTGCACCTAAAATGAATGGTTTATTGAATCTCGATCGTAGTGATACACATGTTCATGCCAAAAGATATAAGATAGTAATGATAGTACCACATACTTGTGGCACTGCCACTTGAGTCATATTGGTATAAAACGCATGAAGAAGCTCCATGTTGATGGATCTTTGGACTCACTCATTTTTTAAAAGATTGAGACATGCGAACCATGTCTATTAGTATATATGCATGAAGAAAGTCCATACAGATGGATCATTTGGACTCACTTGATTTTGAATCACTTGAGACATGCAAATCATACCACATGGGCAAGATGACTGAAAGGCCTCGTTTTCAGTAAGATGGAACAAGAGAGCAACTTGTGGGAAGTAATACATTTGATGTGTGCAGTCCAATGAGTGTTGAGGCACGCAGTGGATATCGTTATGTTCTTACTTCACAGATGATTTGAGTAGATGCTGAGAATATTTACTTGATGAAACACAAGTCTGAATTATTGAAAGGTTCAAGTAATTTCATAGTGAAGTTGAAGATCGCCGTGACAAGAGGATAAAATGTCTGTGATATGATCATAGAGATGAATATCTGAGTTACGAGTTTGGCACACAATTAAGAAATTGTGGAAATTGTTTCACGACTAATACCGCCTGGAACACCATATTGTGATGGTGTGTCTGAACATCATAACTGCACCCTATTGGATATGGTGCATACCATGATGTCTCTTATCAAATTACAACTATTGTTTATTGGTTAGGCATTAGAGACAACCGCATTCACTTTAAATAGGGCACCACGCAATTCCGTTGAGACGACACCGTATGAACTATGGTTTAGAGAAACCTAAGCTGTCGTTTCTTAAAAGTTTGGGGCTGTGACGCTTACGTGAAAAAGTTTCAGGCTGATAAGCTCGAACCCAAAGCGGATAAATGCATCTTCATAGAATACCCAAAACAGTTGGGTATACCTCCTATTTCAGATCTGGAAGCAAAAGTGATTGTTTCTATAAACGGGTCCTTTCTCGAGGAAAAGTTTCTCTCGAAAGAATTGAGTGGGAGGATGGTGGAGACTTGATGAGGTCATTGAACCGTCACTTCAACTAATGTGTAGCAGGGCACAGGAAGTTGTTCCTGTGGCGCCTACACCAATTGAAGTGGAAGCTTATGATAGTGATCATGAAACTTCAGATCAAATCACTACCAAACCTCATAGGACGACAAGGATGCGTACTACTTCAGAGTGGTACGTAATCCTGTCTTGGAAGTCATGTTGCTAGACAACAATGAACCTACGAGCTATGGATAAGCGATGGTGGGCCCGGATTCCGACGAATGGCTCGAGGCCATAAAATCCGAGAGGAGCCATGTATGAAAACAAAGTATAGACTTTGAAAGAACTACTTGATGGTCATAAGGCTGTTGGGTACAGATGGATTTTAAAGGGAAGACAGACAATGATGGTAAGTGTCACCATTAAGAAAGCTCGACTTGTCGTTAAGATGTTTTCCGGCAAGTTCAAGGAGTTGACTGCGATGAGACTTTCTCACTCATAGAGATGCTAAGAGTCTGTTAGAATTATATTAGCAGTTACTGCATTATTTATGAAATCTTGCAGATAGGATGTCAAAACATTATTTCCTCGACGATTTTCTTGAGGAAAGGTTGTATGTGATACAACCAGAAGGTTTTGTCAATCCTGAAAGATGCTAACAAGTATGCAAAGCTCCAGCAATCCTTCTAAGGATTGGAGTAAGCATCTCGGAGTTGGAATGAACGCTTTGATGAGATGATCAAAGATTTTGGGTTTATACAAGGTTCATGAGAAAGTTGTATTTCCAAAGAAGTGAGTGGGAGCACTATAGAATTTTTGATGAGTATATGTTGTTAACATATTGTTGATCAGAAATGATGTAGAATTTCTGGAAAGCATCCAGGGTTATTTGAAAAGTGTTTTTAATGGAAAACCTGGATTAAGCTACTTGAACATTGAGCATCAAGATCTATAAGGATAGATCAAAAACGCTTAATAGTACTTTCAAATGAATACATATTGTGACAAGATTTTGAAGGAGTTCAAAATAGATCAGCAAAGAAGGAGTTCTTGGCTGTGTTACAAGGTGTGAGTATTGAGTAAGACTCAAGACCTCACCACGGCAGAAGAGAGAGAAAGGACGAAGGTCGTCCCCTATGCTTTAGACGTAGGCTCTACGGTATGCTATGCTGTGTACCGCACCTGAAGTGTGCCTTGCCATGAGTTAGTCAAGGGGTACAATAGTGATCCGGGAATGGATCACATGACAGCGGTCGAACTTATCCTTAGTATCTAGTGGACTAAGGAATTTTCTCGACTATGGAGGTGGTAAAACAGTTCGTCGTAAAGGGTTACGTCGATGCAAACTTTGACACTAATCCGGATGACTCTGAGTAGTAAACCGGATTTGTATAGTAGAGCAGTTATTTGGAATAGCTCCAAGTAGCGCGTGGTAGCTACATCTACAAGATGACATAGAGATTTGTAAAGCACACACGGATCTGAATGTTGCAGACCCGTTGACTAAAACTTCTCTCGTAAGCATAACATGATCAAACCCTAGAACTCATTGAGTGTTAATCACATGGTGATGTGGACTAGATTATTGACTCTAGTGAACTTTGAGTGTTAATCACATGGTGATGTGAACTAGATTATTGACTCTTGTGCAAGTGGGAGACTGTTGGAAATATGCCCTAGAGGCAATAATAAAATGGTTATTATTGTATTTCCTTGTTCATGATAATTGTCTGTTGTTCATGCTATAATTGTATTAACTGGAAACCGTAATACATGTGTGAATACATAGACCACAACATGTCCCTAGTAAGCCTCTAGTTGACTAGCTCGTTGATCAATAGATGGTTATGGTTTCCTGACCATGGACATTGGATGTCATTGATAACGGGATCACATCATTAGGAGAATGATGTGATGGACAAGACCCAATCCTAAGCATAGCACAAGATCGTGTAGTTCGTTTGCTAGAGCTTTTCTAATGTCAAGTATCATTTCCTTAGACCATGAGATTGTGCAACTCCCGGATACCGTAGGAATGCTTTGGGTGTACCAAACGTCACAACGTAACTGGGTGGCTATAAAGGTGCACTACAAGTATCTCCGAAAGTGTCTGTTGGGTTGGCACGAATCGAGACTGGGATTTGTCACTCCGTATGACGGAGAGGTATCTCTGGGCCCACTCGGTAATGCATCATCATAATGAGCTCAATGTGACTAAGGAGTTAGCCACGGGATCATGCGTTACGGTACGAGTAAAGTGACTTGCCGGTAACGAGATTGAACAAGGTATTGGGATACCGACGATCGAATCTCGGGCAAGTAATGTACCGATTGACAAAGGGAATTGTATACGGGATTGATTGAATCCTCAACATCGTGGTTCATCCGATGAGATCATCGTGGAGCATGTGGGAGCCAACATGGGTATCCAGACCCCGCTGTTGGTTATTGACCGGAGAAATGTCTCGGTCATGTCTTGTAGCGACCAGACCTCAAATGATATGTGCTGCTATGCACCAGTGTCATCCCTAGATCAGTAATGCTGACACGCACAGTACAAATGGAGGATTTATAACAGAGTAGCAATCACACACTTATTACATCGAATATCTCCGAAGAGATTAAGTATGATAAACATGGCTTAAGGCCATCTAAAAACGATAACAGCGGAAGACTTGGAAGATAAGTGAGTCCATCAACTCCAGCGGCATCACTGAGTATAAGACCACGACCTAAGGCACCTTACTCGTCGTCTGAAAAGTCTACAACATGAAACGTTGCAGCCCGAAAACGGGTCAGCACATAGAATATGCTGGCAAAGTAACACACAGAGGATAATGAACAATAATAAGGCTATACTACATGCATATATGGCTGGTGGAAAGCTCTATGGTTACAATTTTGCGAAAAGCCAATTTTACCCTACTTCAAAGGAATAAATTTTATTTAACTATCATGGTGGTTGTGAAACATTGAGATGGTTGACAGCATCTCAATCCCAATTAAGAATCATCATTAACCCAACAAAATTAATTAAAAGTAACATGGTGATGAGATTCACGTGATAATCCAAGTACTAGATACTCAAGTTGTCCATAACCGAGGACACGGCTAACCATGATTAGTTTGTACACTCTGCAGAGGTTTGTGCACTTTTCCCCACAAGACTCGATCTCCTCCGTTGGATTACTCGCACTACATGGTGTTTGAGTAACGGATGACCGAGACACAGTCTTTCAGAAGTGTTTGCACCTTACGTATGGGTAGACAGTTACACCTACTTTCCCCTACATCTGCTAGTCTACCACTGTAAGAGTTCACACAACTTAGTCAACTATGCTAGAGCCCATAATAGCTTGCGGCTGCACACGGAAGTTTCTAGCATGAATAATCTCATGATCCCTTTGAACCTGGGTGGCGGTCCAAAAGAAAAACAGGCAATCCTGGAATACCCAGGTACCTCAATCCACCCAGATGTGAGTTTTAGTTGCCACCTTAAGTAAACCATTAATTAACAATCTCACATCTGTCATGGAAATCTCTCAAACCCAATCCACGTCTACGAGCATAGCATGGCAATATAATAGCAGCGTAGAAGTAACTCCCAAGGGTTTGATAAACAAAACAGGTAATAGGTACTACCTCAACTACTTCCCAATACCCACAATTTAATTAGATCCTAATCATGCAAGTGTTTGAGGAAAATAGATCTAATGCAATAAAAACTGGGTATGGAAGGTATATGATCAAAGTGTTACTTGCCTTGCTGATGATCCGCGAAACCTAGCGATTCGAAGTAACAAGCGGCACACTCCGGGTACTCTATCGCAAACAAACAAGCAAACAATAAGTACTCATCTAATGCACAGGTAAAACTCGAATGAAAGATCCAACCAGAAAGTTCAACTTAAGAACTCCGGTTTGCAAAAAGAATCAACTCGAAAGAAGCAACGAAAGTCAAACTGCGAAAGAAAGAAACTTCGTTTACTAATCTGGATCTAGGTCAAATTTTACAGTAGCAAAAACTTGTTTGAGTAGGTTAAACGGAAAGAGAATTTCGAGACGAAACTCTAGGCGCTTGAATCGCCTGATTCCGATAAACGAGCGAGAAGTTAACAGAACGAAGATTCGATCAGAAATCGAATCTGAGAAAATAGCGGAAAAATCCGACGAAAAAGAAAAACGGACGAACGGTTAAAGAACGGACGTTCGTTAACAGAGAAAAACCGACGAACGCGTTCGTTAAAACGAACGGTTCGGTGAACGCTCGCAAAATAATAAAACCAAAAAAAAACGATCTAGGGTTTTTTTAAACGAATGGTTTTTTTTAAAAACCGGCAACCGAACGAGCGGCGAGGTACCTCGTCGGGGCGTGCTCCGGCGGGGCGCCGGCGGCTCGGGGCGAGGGGCGGCGAGGGCGCGGGGTGCGGGGTGCTCGTGGGGGGGCGAGGGGGCGGCAAACGGCGGCGGCTCCCGTGCTCGGCTCCGGCGGCGGCGGGTGCGGGGCAAGGCGGGCGGCGGCGGGGTGAGGTGAGAGGAGGGGGGTGCGGGGGTATAAATAGGAGGGGGGCTCCGGTGGCTTGGGGAAGGGGCAAGCCGGCGGGGGCGTGCGGGGCTCGGACTCCGGCGGCGGCGGCTCCCGTGCGCGAGGAGGACGACGCGGGCGGGGGCGGGCGGGGCTCGGACTCCGGCGGCGGCGGCTCCCGTGCGCGAGGAGGACGACGCGAGCGGGCCGGCCTGCGGCTCGGCTGGGCTCGGCCCAGTCGGGCGCAGTGCATTTTTTTAAAACGTTCCACGGAAAATAATTCGTAGAAAAATAAATAAAAGTCCAAAAAAGATAAAACAAATTTTCCCCGTCTAGTTAGAAAATCTCGAATAAAGTGAACATTTTTTTAACACAAAATAAATTTTCTGAAAACATGCAATATTTTTAATGCAATTAAAATTGCAAATAAAATCCGAATAAATTCCAATAAATGATTTTAACACTTTTTCTCCAGTATTTCAATTGTTTTGGAGAAGTCATATTTTCTCCTCTCGTTTATTATTAAAATGAAATATTTTTCCGGAGAGAAAATAATTAAAACCAAAATCCTCGTCTTATTATTTGATGAAAATCAAATACGAAAATTTGAGAAAATCCCCAACTCTCTCCGAGGGTCCCTGAGTTGCTTAGGATTTATCGAGGATTTGTCAAAATGCAATAAAACATGATATGCAATGATGATCTATGTATAACATACCAAATTGAAAATTTGGGATGTTACAAACCTACCCCCCTTAAGATGAATCTCGCCCTCGAGATTCGGGTTGGCTAGAAAACAGGTGGGAGTGGTCCTTCCGTAGATCTTCCTCTCGCTCCCAGGTGGCTTCATCTTCCGTGTGGTGACTCCACTGGACTTTGCAAAACTTGATAACCTTGCTGCGGGTAACTCGGCTGGCATACTCAAGAATCTTAACTGGTTTCTCCTCATAGGTCAAATCACTTTCCAGCTGAATCGCTTCCAGTGGCACAGTATCTCTCAGTGGTATCTCAGCCATCTCTGCGTGGCACTTCTTCAACTGGGAGACGTGAAATACATCATGAACTCCAGACAATCCTTCGGGCAATTCCAGCTTGTAGGCAACCTCTCCCATACGTTCCACAACTCTGTATGGTCCGATAAAACGGGGCGCTAACTTTCCCTTAACTCCAAAGCGCTTCACTCCTCGAAGTGGTGATACTCGAAGATACACTCGGTCTCCGACTTCGTGAACTGTCTCTTTTCGTTTAGAATCAGCATAACTCTTTTGTCTGGACTGGGCTACCTTGAGCCTGTCGCGAATCAACCTCACTTTCTGTTCAGACTCCTTAATCAAATCTGGTCCAAACAACTGACGGTCTCCAACTTCGTCCCATAACAACGGTGTTCTACACCTCCTTCCGTACAAAGCTTCGAAAGGGGCCATCTTCAAACTGGTCTGATAACTGTTGTTATACGAAAACTCTGCATATGGCAAATTGTCGTCCCAACTAGATCCATAATCTAGTGCACAAGCTCTCAACATGTCCTCCAAAATCTGGTTGACTCTCTCGGTCTGTCCATCTGTCTGCGGGTGAAAAGCTGTACTAAATTCCAGCCTGGTTCCCAATGTTTCATGTAACTGCTTCCAAAACTTCGAGGTAAATTGGGTTCCTCTGTCTGATACAATGGTCCTCGGAACTCCATGCAAACATACGATCCTGGTCATGTATATCTTTGCCAACTTAGCACTGGTGTAAGTGGTCTTCACTGGAATGAAATGAGCCACTTTCGTCAAACGGTCGACTACAACCCATATTGAGTCATAGCCTGAACGAGTCCTGGGTAATCCCGTGATAAAATCCATGCCTATTTTATCCCACTTCCATTCGGGTATCGGCAATGGTTGTAGCAATCCTGCTGGCTTCTGATGCTCTGCCTTCACTCTCTGACATACATCACAAACAGCTACATACTCAGCAATATCCTTCTTCATTCCGGTCCACCAGAAAGTATTCTTCAGATCCAAATACATCTTGGTATTCCCTGGGTGAATCGAGTACGGTGAATCATGGGCTTCTTGCAAAATCAACTTCCTGATCTCCGGATCATTTGGCACATATACGCGGTCCTCAAACCATAAGGTATCGTGCTCATCCTCACGAAATCCCTTGGCTTTTCCTTTGCTCATCTTCTCCTTTATCTCTTCAATCTCCTTGTCTGTCTTCTGAGCTTCTCTGATCCTTTCCATCAAGGTAGACTGAATCTCCAATGTCGCTAAATAGCCTCTTGGGACTATCTCCAAACATAGCTCGCGAAGGTCCTCGGCTAACTCCTGAGGTAACTCTCCTGTCATGAGGGTGTTGACATGACTCTTGCGGCTCAACGCGTCTGCTACTACGTTAGCCTTTCCAGGGTGATAATGCAATCTCATATCATAATCTTTAATGAGCTCCAACCATCTCCTCTGTCTGAGATTTA
The DNA here is from genome assembly GCF_018294505.1 of Triticum aestivum. NCBI lineage: Eukaryota > Viridiplantae > Streptophyta > Magnoliopsida > Poales > Poaceae > Triticum > Triticum aestivum. The sequence goes on from NC_057811.1 coordinate 278,260,402, forward strand.
ACTCCTTCTGCGTGAAAATATACTTCAAACTCTTGTGATCCGTGTACACCTCACAATGGTTTCCGATGAGAAAATGTCTCCATGTCTTCAATGCATGCACCACGGCTGCTAATTCCAAATCATGCGTAGCATAATTCTTCTCATGGGGTTTAAGTTGTCGTGAAGCATATGACACAACTCTTCCTTCCTGCATAAGCACTGCTCCAAGTCCTCGACGAGAAGCGTCGCAATAAACTTCATAATCCTTGCGTTGATCTGGCAGAATCAACACTGGTGACGTAACCAATCGTTCCTTCAACTCTTGGAAACTAGCTTCACATTCCTCAGTCCAATTGAATTTGGTGTCCTTCTTCAATAGCTCAGTCATGGGCTTGGCAATCTTCGAGAAATTCTCGATGAATCTCCGGTAGTATCCTGCAAGTCCAAGAAAACTCCGGATTTCTCCAACTGTCGTGGGTGATTCCCAACTTGTCACTGTATCAACCTTGGCAGGGTCTACTGCTACTCCTTCTCCAGAAATAACATGTCCAAGGAATCCAACTTCCTTCAGCCAAAATTCACATTTGCTGAACTTGGCATATAACTGATGTTCTCTGAGCTTCTCAAGTACCAATCGTAAATGCTCCTCATGCTCTTCCTCATTCTTGGAAAAGACTAAAATATCGTCAATGAACACCACGACGAACTTATCCAAAAACTCCATAAACACTTTGTTCATCAGGTTCATAAAATAGGCAGGTGCGTTAGTCAGACCAAATGACATAACGGTATACTCATACAATCCATATCTGGTGGTAAATGCCGTCTTGGGTATATCCTGCTCTCGAATCTTTAACTGATGGTATCCTGATCGTAGATCGATCTTGGAAAATACTTTAGCTCCTTGTAGGCGGTCAAACAAATCATTGATCATCGGCAGTGGGTACTTGTTTTTGATGGTCACTTCATTCAATCCACGGTAATCAACAACCATCCTCAGCGATCCATCTTTCTTCTCCACTAGAAGTACTGGTGATCCCCAAGGTGACGAACTTGGGCGAATATAGCCTTTATCCAGTAACTCCTTGATCTGCTTCTTAATTTCCTCCAAATCTTTTGCGGGCATCCTGTACGGTCTCTTAGATATTGGCCCTGTGCCTGGCAAAAGTTCAATCAAGAACTCAATGTCTCTATCTGGTGGCATGCCTGGCAACTCTTCTGGAAATACATCCGGATAATCCTTCACCACTGGTACTTCCTCCTGTACAACTCCTGATAAGGAATTTACTTGAGTCCTCTTCGGCATATGCCGGGATACATACTTGATCCTTTTCCCTTCCGGGGTGGTAAGCAAAATCGTCTTGCTGGCACAGTCGATGTTTCCTCCATACAACGATAGCCAATCCATTCCCAAAATCACATCCAAACCTTGCGACTCCAAAACTATGAGGTCTGAGGGGAAAACATGCCTACCAATGGCCAATGGTATCTGAAAACATCCTTGGCTGGCCACATACTCTGCTCCTGGCGAGGTTACTAACATAGGGGTTCTGAGAACTTTGGTGGACAGCTTAAACTTATTCACAAATCCCCTTGATATGTATGAATGCGATGCACCAGTATCGAAAAGAACGGTTGCAGTAAATGACTTAACCAAAAACTTACCTATTACTGCATCAGGCTGAGCTTCAACCTCCTCCACGCTCACGTGGTTCACATGCCCTTTGTTGAACGGGTTCGGCTTCTTCCCAGAGCTTCCATTGCCATTTCCATTTTGGGCTTCAGGACATTCATTGGCATAATGTCCATTCTTCTGGCACTTAAAGCAAGTGACTTGGCTCAGGTCCCTCTTGGCTGGGGTAGATGGGTTGGTGCGGTTCTGTCCGTTGCTTCCTCCATTCCCATTACCATTTTTAGAGCCATTATGGTTGTGCGAACTACCTCCTCCATGGGTATGCTGAAACTGTCCTCCCGGCTTCGGGGCAAAACGAGGCTTCTGTTGAGCTCCTGAGTTATACTTCCCTTGTCCATACTTCCTCTTACGGTTTTCAATCTGTTGTTGCTTCCCTTCAATCATGAGAGCTCTATCTACCAGCTCCTGGTAGTTGTTGAAGGTTGCTACCATCAACTGCATACTCAGCTCATCATTCAGTCCTTCCAAAAACTTCTCCTGCTTGGCTGCATCTGTAGCAACGTCATCTGGTGCATAACGTGCTAACTTACTGAAATCCTCCACATACTGGCCTACGGTGCGTCCTCCTTGGCGTAGGTTGCGAAACTCACGCTTCTTCATAGCCATAGCTCCTGCTGAAACATGAGCTGTACGGAAAGCTTGCTGAAACTGGTCCCATGTGACAGTGTCAATAGGGTGCGTGGCTGTATAATTCTCCCACCATGATGCTGCGGGTCCATCAAGCTGATGTGCGGCAAAACGCACTCTTTCCGCATCTGTGCATCCTGCAGTGGTCAACTCTCTTCCAACTTTGCGGAGCCAATCATCTGCAACAATCGGCTCGGTGCTACTGGAAAACACCGGCGGGTTTAGCCTTAAGAAACGGGCTAAGTGATCAACAGGTGGTGGTGGCGGTGGGTTGTTGTTATTGTTGCCTTGGTTCTGCACTAACACTTGCATCAGGGCATTCTGTTGCTGAATCAACTGGGTGATCTCTGGTGGGAAAACAAATCCGGTGTCGCGTCTCGGAGGCATCTGATAGGTTAGAAAAGATGAGAGTTAAGAATAGAATGAGGTCTAGAGAGAAAACACTACCCATATGCTCATGAGACAAATTCAATCAATATCACTCAATCAATTCAAATAAGGCAAAACAATCGATCTAACTAGCGTTACAAAGTGCTTGAACTATACTATTAAATGGGGGAAAGCTACTACTGATATGGTGGTCTAATAAATATTCTAATCCGTTGAAGACTCCATGATGTCTGCTCCACCTTCATCAACAAAGTCATCTTCACTTGGTTCCGAGTCGGTGTCGTCGATGATGATGTAGTTATCCGGACAGGTGCATTCGTCAACTTCTGCTTTTGGCACTGGATTTCCCATGAATACTCCAATCTTCTTCTCCAGGTCGTCATTCTTCCCTACCAGTGCGATGATTTCCTCCATATAATCCTCGCGTGTAGCCTTGAGTTCTTCTTGGAGCTCCTTGATCTTGGTTAATGCCTTCTTCAGTTCTTCCTTGTCCGTGCACATCTGGTTCTCCTGGCGACGAATATGTTGGTTTTGCTCCTGGATGAAAGCTGCGATTGATCCATCCTTCTTGGTTCTGATCATCTCCCATTGCGCGTCTCGGCGTCCACAAATCTGATAAATTGTATCCTTAAGCTCCTGGTAGTAGACTTCTCCATGCTCTTCCCTAAACTCCAAGTTGGTGCTTCAAAAACCAATCTTATAGGTTCAGTAACTGGCACAAACGTCCTTCCTGGAATGTGAACTTGAATCTTCCAGCTCTCCTCTTCGGGAAATGTGGCGTTGTAGGTTCCGGTGATGCTTGGTATTCCTATGTTCAAGTACTTGGTGACTTCCTTCAAGTGTCGACCAAACGGCGTGTCTTCATCTGGTTGCATGAACTTGCTCCTTGCATCCGCCATTCCTAAAAGAGTAGAAAGTGGAGAGGGGTCAGAAATGAGAAGAGAGAAGCTTTCTAGGGCTTAAGCTTAGTGGTCGTGTCCTACAGTCAGCGTGTGCTCTGATACCAACTTTGTAGCGACCAGACCTCAAATGGTCTGTGCTGCTGTGCACCAGTGTCATCCCTGGATCAGTAATGCTGACACGCACAGTACAAATGGAGGATTTATAACAGAGTAGCAATCACACACTTATTACATCGAATATCTCCGAAGAGATTAAGTATGATAAACATGGCTTAAGGCCATCTAAAACGATAACAGCGGAAGACTTGGAAGATAAGTGAGTCCATCAACTCCAGCGGCATCACTGAGTATAAGACCACGACCTAAGGCACCTTACTCGTCGTCTGAAAAGTCTGCAACATGAAACGTTGCAGCCCGAAAACGGGTCAGCACATAGAATATGCTGGCAAAGTAACACATAGAGGATAATGAACAATAATAAGGCTATACTACATGCATATATGGCTGGTGGAAAGCTCTATGGTTACAATTTTGCGAAAAGCCAATTTTACCCTACTTCAAAGGAATAAATTTTATTTAACTATCATGGTGGTTGTGAAACATTGAGATGGTTGACAGCATCTCAATCCCAATTAAGAATCATCATTAACCCAACAAAATTAATTAAAAGTAACATGGTGATGAGATTCACATGATAATCCAAGTACTAGATACTCAAGTTGTCCATAACCGGGGACACGGCTAACCATGATTAGTTTGTACACTCTGCAGAGGTTTGTGCACTTTTCCCCACAAGACTCGATCTCCTCCGTTGGATTACTCGCACTACATGGTGTTTGAGTAACGGATGACCGAGACACAGTCTTTCAGAAGTGTTTGCACCTTACGTATGGGTAGACAGTTACACCTACTTTCCCCTACATCTGCTAGTCTACCACTGTAAGAGTTCACACAACTTAGTCAACTATGCTAGAGCCCATAATAGCTTGCGGCTGCACACGGAAGTTTCTAGCATGAATAATCTCATGATCCCTTTGAACCTGGGTGGCGGTCCAAAAGAAAAACAGGCAATCCTGGAATACCCAGGTACCTCAATCCACCCAGATGTGAGTTTTAGTTGCCACCTTAAGTAAACCATTAATTAACAATCTCACATCTGTCATGGAAATCTCTCAAACCCAATCCACGTCTACGAGCATAGCATGGCAATATAATAGCAGCGTAGAAGTAACTCCCAAGGGTTTGATAAACAAAACAGGTAATAGGTACTACCTCAACTACTTCCCAATACCCACAATTTAATTAGATCCTAATCATGCAAGTGTTTGAGGAAAATAGATCTAATGCAATAAAAACTGGGTATGGAAGGTATATGATCAAAGTGTTACTTGCCTTGCTGATGATCCGCGAAACCTAGCGATTCGAAGTAACAAGCGGCACACTCCGGGTACTCTATCGCAAACAAACAAGCAAACAATAAGTACTCATCTAATGCACAGGTAAAACTCGAATGAAAGATCCAACCAGAAAGTTCAACTTAAGAACTCCGGTTTGCAAAAAGAATCAACTCGAAAGAAGCAACGAAAGTCAAACTGCGAAAGAAAGAAGCTTCGTTTACTAATCTGGATCTAGGTCAAATTTTACAGTAGCAAAAACTTGTCTGAGTAGGTTAAACGGAAAGAGAATTTCGAGACGAAACTCTAGGCGCTTGAATCGCCTGATTCCGATAAACGAGCGAGAAGTTAAACAGAAACGAAGATTCGATCAGAAATCGAATATGAGAAAATAGCGGAAAAATCCGACGAAAAAAGAAAAACGGACGAACGGACGTTCGTTAACAGATTAAAACCGACGAACGCGTTCGTTAAAACGAACGGTTCGGTGAACGCTCGCAAAATAATAAAACCGAAAAAAACCGATCTAGGGTTTTTTTATTTAAACGAATGGTTTTTTTTTTAAAACCGGCAACCGAACGAGCGGCGAGGTACCTCGTCGGGGCGTGCTCCGGCGGGGCTCCGGCGGCTCGGGGCGAGGGGCGGCGAGGGCGCGGGGTGCGGGGTGCTCGGGGGGGTGCGAGGGGCGGCGACGGCGGCGGCTCCCGTGCTCGGCTCCGGCGGCGGCGGGTGCGGGGCAAGGCGGGCGGCGGCGGGGTGAGGTGAGAGGAGGGGGGTGCGGGGGTATAAATAGGAGGGGGGCTCCGGTGGCTTGGGGAAGGGGCAAGCCGGCGGGGGCGTGCGGGGCTCGGACTCCGGCGGCGGCGGCTCCCGTGCGCGAGGAGGACGACGCGGGCGGGTCGGCCTGCGGCTCGGCTGGGCTCGGCCCAGTCGGGCGCAGTGCATTTTTTTAAAACGTTCCGTGGAAAATAATTCGTAGAAAAATAAATAAAAGTCCAAAAAAGATAAAACAAATTTTCCCCGTCTAGTTAGAAAATCTAGAATAGGGTGAACATTTTTTTAACACAAAATAGTTTTTTTTGAAAACATGCAATATTTTTAATGCAATTAAAATTGCAAATAAAATCCGAATAAATTCCAATAAATGATTTTAACACTTTTTCTCCAGTATTTCAATTGTTTTGGAGAACTCATATTTTCTCCTCTCGTTTATTATTAAAATGAAATATTTTTCCGGAGAGAAAATAATTAAAACCAAAATCCTCATCTTATTATTTGATGAAAATCAAATATGAAAATTTGAGAAAATCCCCAACTCTCTCCGAGGGTCCTTGAGTTGCTTAGGATTTATCGAGGATTTGTCAAAATGCAATTAAAACATGATATGCAAAGATGCTCTATGTATAACATACCAAATTGAAAATTTGGGATGTTACATGTCTACATGTCTCCCGAACCCGTAGGATCTACACACTTAAGGTTCGGTGTCGCTAGAGTTGTAGAGATATTAGTATGCGGTTAACCGAAAGTTGTTCGGAGTCCCGGATAAGATCCCGCACGTCACGAGGAGTTCCGGAATGGTCCGGAGGTAAAGATTTATATATGGGAAGTCCTATTTTGGCCACCGGAAAATGTTCGGGATTTTTCGGTATTGTACCTGGAAGGTTCTAGAAGGTTCTGAAGTGGGGCCCACCTGCATGGGGGGACCCACATGAACGTGGGTAGTGGGGGCAAGGCCCCACACCCCTGGTCAAGGCGCACCAAGATCCCACCTTAGAAGGAATAAGATCATATCTCGAAGGGATAAGATCAAGATCCCTAAAAAAGGGGGATAACAATCGGTGGGGAAGGGAAATGATGGGATTTCTTTCCCCCACCTTTGCCAACGCCCCAATGGACTTGGAGGGCAAGAAACCAGCCCCCTCCACCCCTATATATAGTGGGGAGGCGCATGGGAGCAGCACCCCAAGCCCTGGGGCCTCCCTCCCTCCCGTGACACCTCTTCCTCCCCGCTTGCGCTTGGCGAAGCCCTGCCGGGATCCCGCTACTTCCACCAGCACGTCGTCGTCCTGCTGGATCTCCATCAACTTCTCCTCCCCCCTTGCTGGATCAAGAAGGAGGAGACGTCCCTGCTCCGTACGTGTGTTGAACGTGGAGGTGCCGTCCGTTCGGCGCTAGGATCATCGGTGATTTGGATCACGATGAGTACGACTCCATCAACCCCGTTCTCTTGAACGCTTCCGCTCGCGATCTACAAGGGTATGTAGATGCACTCCTCCCCTCTCATTGCTAGCATCTCCTAGATTGATCTTGGTGACATGTAGGAAAATTTTGAATTTCTGCTACGTTCCCCAACACAAAATATGACTCTATATGAGTGCCTCCGGTGGTGTACCGGGATGGGCAATGAATCAAGAGTGACATGTATGAAAAATTATGCATGGTGGCCTTGCCACAAATACGATGTCAACTACATGATCATGCAAGGCAATATGACAATGATGAAGCATGTCATAATAAACGGAACGGTGGAAAGTTGCATGGCAATATATCTCGGAATGGCTATGGAACTGCCATAGTAGGTAGGTATGGTGGCTGTTTTGTGGAAGATATAAGGAGGCTTATGTGTGATAGAGCGTATCATATCACGGGATTTGGATGGACCGGAGAAGTTTGCACCAACTCTCAAGGTGAGAAAGGGCAATGCACGGTACCGAGGACGCTAGCAATGATGGAAGGGTGAGAGTGCGTATAATCCATGGACTTAACATTAGTCATAATGAACTCACATACTTATTGCAAAAATCTACAAGTCGTCAAAACCGAGCACTACGTGCATGCTCCTATGGGGATAGATTGGTAGGAAAATACCATCGCTCGTCCCTGACCGCCACTCATAAGGAAAGCAATCAAAGAACACCTCATGCTTCAAATTTGTCACACAACGATTACCATACGTGCATGATACGGGACTTGCAAACCTCAACACAAGTATTTCTCAAATTCACAATTACTCAACTAGCACTACTCGAATATTACCATCTTCATATCTCAAAACAATCATCAAGTATCAAACTTCTCATAGTATTCAATGCACTCTATATGGAAGTTTTTATTATACCCATCTTGGATGCCCATCATATTAGGACTAATTTTATAGCCAAAGCAAATTACCATGCTGTTCTAAAAGACTCTCAAAATAATATAAGTGAAGCATGAGAGATCAATAATTTCTATAAAATAAAACCACCATCGTGCTCTAAAAAGATATAAGTGAAGCACTAGAGCAAAATTATCTAGCTCAAAAGATATAAGTGAAGCACATAGAGTATTCTAATAAATTCCGATTCATGTGTGTCTCTCCCAAAAGGTGTGTACAGCAAGGATGATTGTGGTAACTAAAAAGCAAATACTCAAATCATACAAGACGCTCCAAGCAAAACACATATCATGTGGTGAATAGAAATATAGCCTCAAGTAAAGTTACCGATAGACGAAGACGAAAGAGGGGATGCCTTCCGGGGCATCCCCAAGCTTAGGCTTTTGGTTGTCCTTGAATTTTACCTTGGGTGCCTTGGGCATCCCCAATCTTAGGCTCTTGCCACTCCTTATTCCAAAATCCATCAAATCTTTACCCCAAAACTTGGAAACTTCACAACACAAAACTTAAACAGAAAATCTCATGAGCTCCGTTAGTGTAAGAAAACAAACCACCACTTTAAGGTACTGTAATGAACTCATTATTTATTTATATTGGTGTTAAACCTACTGTATTCCAACTTCTCTATGGTTCATACCCCCTGATACTAGCCATAGATTCATCAAAATAAACAAACAACACACGAAAAACAGAATCTGTCAAAAACAGAACAGTCTGTAGTAATCTGTATCAAACGTATACTTCTGGAACTCCAAAAATTCTGAAATAAATTGGTGGACGTGAGGAATTTATGTATTAATCATCTGCAAAACGAATAAACCTAAAAGCACTCTCCAGTAAAAAAAATGGCAGCTAATCTCGTGAGCGCTAAAGTTTCTATTTTTTACAGCAAGATCGCAAAGACTTCACCCAAGTCTTCCCAAAGGTTCTACTTGGCACAAACACTAACTAAAACATAAAACCACATCTAAACAGAGGCTAGATGAATTATTTATTACTAAAAAGGAACAAAAATCAAGGAACAAAAATAAAATTGGGTTGCCTCCCAACAAGCGCTATCGTTTAACGCCCCTAGCTAGGCATAAAAACAAGAATAGATCTAGGTATTGTCATCTTTGGTATGCAATTCGTCAATTGAACACTTATAACCCTTAGGAGTTTCTTTATTTTTATTGATGATCAAACTCCTAGGCAAGAAATCAAGAAATTCATTTGTATCAAAAGGTTCCTTAATGATAGCGAAAAAGTTGGGGTGAACATTTATTGATTTGAGATCTTCATTCTTCTTACTAGAAGATTCACCCTTATTTTTAGGAACATACATAAACTTGGCAACTTTGGTAGGAGGAGGGTTTGAAGTGTTTCTCACGGCAGAAAAGGCAGACCCTAAGTTGGTAATAATATCCTCAAGTTTATCAATTCTAGTGGAATCTTGATCTATCTTTTCATTAACTATGGGTTCTTTTTCTCTAAAAAAATTCAGAGTAACTCCTACCTTAGATCCATATTGGGTAATTTGGTTGTCGATCTTTTTATCCAAATTCTCAATCAACTCTAAAGTGGCAACTTTATTTTCAATAATTTCAAGCCTTTGCATCACATGTTCCAAAGTTAAAATGGTTCCATTAACCAAAAGAGGTGGTGGCCCAAACAAATCTATCATAGCATTATAAGAATCAAAAGTATGGCTACCCAAGAAATTCCCTCTGGTAATGGTATCAAGAATATATCTGTTCCAAGGAGTGATGCCTACATAAAAATTTCGAAGAAGAACGGAAGTAGATTGCTTCCTAGTGGATCTATTCTGAGCATTGCAAATTCTATACCAAGCATCTTTTAGATTTTCTCCCTCCCTTTGTTTAAAATTAAGAACTTCATTATCGAGAGTACTAACAATGATAGAAGGACTAGCCATGACGGAGAAACAAACGATCTAACACACGGACACACAAGAAGAAACCAAAAAGAGACGAACGGAAAAGGGCGAATAAAACGGCAAAGGTGAAGTGGGGGAGAGGAAAACGAGAGGCAAATGGCAAATAATGTAATGCGAGGGATAAGAGTTTGTGATGGGTACTTGGTATGTCTTGACTTGAGCGTAGATCTCCCCGGCAACGGCGCCAGAAATCCTTCTTGCTACCTCTTGAGCATGTGTTGGTTTTCCCTTGAAGAGAAAAGGGTGATGTTGCAAAGTAGCGTAAGTATTTCCCCCAGTTTTTTAGAACCAAGGTATCAATCCAGTAGGAGACTACACGCAAATCGCCTAGTACCTGCACAAACAATCAAGAACCTTGCAACCAACGCGATAAAGGGGTTGTCAATCCCTTCACGGCCACTTGCAGAAGTGAGATCTGATAAAGATAATAAGATAAATATTTTTGTTATTTTTGGTGTATAGATTGAAAAGTAAAGATTGCAAAATAAATAGTAAACTAGAATTATAGATCGGAAACTTATATGATGTAAAGTAGACCCGGGGGCCATAGGTTTCACTAGTGGCTTCTCTCATGATAGCATATATTACGGTGGGTGAACAAATTACTGCCGAGCAATTGATAGAAAAGCACATAATTATGAGAATATCTAGGCATGATCACGAACATAGGCATCACGTCAGTGTCAAGTAGAACGAAACGATTCTGCATCTACTACTATTACTCCACACATCGACTGCTATCCAGCATGCATCTAGAGTATTAAGTTCATAAGAACGGAGTAACGCATTAAGCAAGATGACATGATGTAGAGGGATAAACTCAAGCAATATGATATAAACCCCGTCTTTTTATCCTCGATGGCAACAATACAATACGCGTCGGTTCCCTTTCTATCACTGGGATCGAGCACCGCGAGATTGAACCCAAAGCTAAGCACTTCTCCCATTGCAAGAAAGATCAATCTAGTAGGCCAAACTAAACCGATAATTCGAAGAGACTTGTAAAGATATCAAATCATGCATATAAGAATTCAGAGAAGAATCAAATATTGTTCATAGATAATCTTGATCGGATCTCGACAAACACATCGCAAAAAGTATTACATCGAATAGATCTCCAAGAACATCGAGGAGAACTTTGTATTGAGAACCAAAAAGAGAGAAGAAGCCATCTAGCTAATAACTATGGACCCGAAGGTCTGTGGTAAACTACTCACACATCATCGGAGAGGCTATGGTGTTGATGTAGAAGCCCTTCGTGATCGAATCCCCCTCCAGCAGATCGCCGAAAAAGGCCCCAAGATGGGATCTCATGGGTACAGAAGGTTGTGGCGGTGGAAAAGTGGCTTCGTGGCTCCCCTGGATGTTTTCAGGGTATAAGAGTATATATAGGCGAAAGAAGTAGGTCGATGGAGCTACGAGGGGCCCACGAGGGTGGGGGCGCGCCTACCCCCTGGGCGCGCTCTCCTGCCTCGTGGCCGCCTCGTTGCGTCTCTGACTTCCACTCCAAGTCTCCTGGATTGCATTTGTTCCAAGAAGGATCCTCGCGAAGGTTTCGTTCCGTTTGGATTCCGTCTGATATTCCTTTTCTATATAACACTGAAATAGGCAAAAAAACAGCAACTGGCACTGGGCCTCCGGTTAATAGGTTAGTCCCAAAAATAATATAAAAGAGCATTATAAAGCCCATTAAACATCCAAAACAGATAATATAATAGCATGGAACAATCAAAAATTATAGATACGTTGGAGACGTATCACTTTGCTACTAAGTACATCGCTGCAGATATTAAGTCTTTCAAGTGTGGTTGAATTGACAACTCGGCTGCTAATACTTGAGAATATTCTTTGGCTCCCCTTGTGTCGAATCAATAAATTTGGGTTGAATACTTGATACGTCTCCAACGAATCTATAATTTTTGATTGTTCCATGCTATTATATTATCCATCTAGGATGTTTTATATGCATTTATATGCTATTTTATATGAATTTTGGGACTAACCTATTAACCTAGAGCCCAGTGCTAGTTTTTGTTTTTTCGTTGTTTTTAAGTATTGCAGAAAAGGAAAACACAACAGAGTCCAATTGACCTGAAATTTGACGGAGATTATTTTTGGACCAGAAGAAGCCCACTGAGCGTTGGATATGGGCCAGAAGAGTCCCCAGGTACCCACGAGGGTGGGGGGCGCGCCCTACCCCCTGGGCGTGCCCCCTACCTCGTGGCCGCCTCGGAGACCCCCCTGACTTGTTCCCGATGCCAACACCTCCTATATATACCCAAACTTCCAAAACATAACCTACATCGGGAGTTTCACCGCCGCAAGCCTCTGTAGCCACCGAAAACCAATCTAGACCCATTCCGGCACCTTGCCGGAGGGGGGAATCCCTCTCCGGTGGCCATCTTCATCATCCTGGCGCTCTCCATGACGAGGAGGGAGTAATTCACCCTCGGGGCTGAGGGTATGTACCAGTAGCTATGTGTTTGATCTATCTCTCTCGTGTTCTTGATTTGGCACGATCTTGATGTATCGCGAGCTTTGCTATTATAGTTGGATCTTATGATGTTTCTCCCCCTCTACTCTCTTGTAATGGATTGAGTTTTCCCTTTGAAGTTATCTTATCAGATTGAGTCTTTGAGGATTTGAGAATACTTGATGTATGTCTTGCATGTGCTCATCTGTGGTGACAATGGGATATTCACGTGATCTACTTGATGTATGTTTTGGTGATCAACTTGTGGGTTCTGTAACATTGTGAACTTATGCATAGGGGTTGGCACACGTTTTCGTCTTGACTCTTGTAACATCCCACTAAATTTTGGAATGTTATACTAAATAGATAGATTTGATTGATTGTTTGATTGTGGTGTGGTTGCTTGTGTGAAGTTGAGTGAAATTCGAAACTGTTTGAAAGTTAAATGAGAGGGAATAAAAGGACTTTCCCAAACTTTCACTTTTGCTTTTCTGATCTCCATGAATTCAAATACTTTTCAAATACAAAACCGTGGAGAGAAGATGACATGACTTCTTCCATTTTAAATAAATGAAAAGGGTTTCGAAAAGATTTGAATTTTATTTGGAAATATTTTCAAATTCAGAAAACTTCAAGCAACTCAATGATTTTCATGAGAGAAGATAAAATGACTTCTTCAAAATATATGAAATATGAGTTGGGAGTTTAAAAGGATCAAATTTAAAGTCCTTTTGGAAATTATTTTCATTTTGGAGTTATTTGGGTTTTATTCAAATTATTTTTCTCCAAAAATAAAATATATGGAAAATAGGGTAACATGATTCCCTACAACAGAAAATTGGAGAGTAATAAATTTGAAATCATTTTGGTATTTTTAAAATGATTTTTATTGGATTTTATTAGAGCAGTAGCACTCTTTGCTTTATTTAAATTTGTGTGGATTTTATTTGACTTTGGAAAAATGTTCATGTCGTCGAAAATAATTTTCTAAAAATTTTGATATATTATATGCCTATATAATATTTTATTTTATTTTTGTTTTCTTTTCTTTTCTCTCTGTTTAAAAAAAAGTTTCTTACTGGGCCGGTCCCGCCAACCGGGCCAGGCCGCAGCCCAGCCGCGCCACACTGCCCCCAAGCTCGGGACGGAGTCCCGAGCATCGCCGCCGCCAGCCGGAGTCCGGCCGGACTCCGCGTCAGCCTCGCGCCCCCTCCTCCACGCCACCTCCTCACCCCGCCCTTTAAAAGGCGAGATCCGCCGCCCCGCCCCTCTCTTCTCGCCGCATCTCGCCGCCCGCCGCCGCCGCTCGCTTCTCGCCGATCCGCCGCCGCCGCCCAGCTAGCTGCCGTTGCCGCCGCCGCAAGCCGCCGCTCACTGCCGCACCGTGCTGCGCACGCCGCCACCGCCCATGCCGCCTTACCCCGCCTCGCCGGAGAGCCGCCGCCGTCGATTCCGTCGCCGATCTAGCCGCCGTCGCCGTCGAGGTCAAACCGATGCGAACCGGTACTAAACCGAAGCTAAGACCGGTTTATTTTTCGGTTTCTCTGGTTTCCTGTAAAACCCGTTTTTTATATATAATCCAGTTAATTTGCGAACGGTCACTGTTTAGCTCATCGCAGCGAACGGATTCGTTCGTTAGCGTTCTGTTATGAACGTTCATTATTTAGTCTTTATCTTTATCTTTTTAATTTCGGCCAGGGACCTATCTGTGATGACTTTATTTACAGATTAGTCCCTAATCTTCAAACCCTCACAACTTTTTACTCGTTAGTCCAAATTCAACGAAACCAACGCCCACTTCTTCGTTATGATCTCATCTATCCAGATAATCAAGTTAAACATGTTTTAATGTTTTAAAAGATTGAATTAGATCAGATTTGTATTGAACTTCGTTCTATCGTGACTTAAGTTTTATAACTCCGTTTTAGTTTATTCTTCTTGCAAATTAAAGCTCTTGACCTAAACTTTCTGATAAGGCCAAATCTACCCAATTTTGGTACTGTTAGAAATTGTTTTCGGTTGCAAGAGCTATTTGGCTGTTTTCGAAGTTTTCCGAGATCTTATCTTCGATTTCTTTTGAGTGATTGCTTATGTGTGGTTACTATTGCTTGCTTACGATAGATTGACCGGAGTATGACGAGTAGAACTATCAAGAGTTTTGAGTGCGAATCATCTTCATCAACAGTACAGGCAAGTTCACACTTTGATCATATCCCTTTCATACCCAGTTTTTATGCATTAGTTTCACTCTCAAACATTGCATGGTTAGGAATTGATAACATGTGGGTATTGGGAAGTAGTTGATGAGGTAGGAACCTATTGCCCTGCATTCAAACCTTGGGAGCTACTATTACGTTATGCTTATATTGAAATGCTATGCTCATAGACGTGGATTGGGTTTTGAGAGTATTCCATGACAGATGTGAGGTTGTTAATTAATGGTTCAACTTAAGGTGGCAACTTTAATACACATCTGGGTGGATTGAGGCACCTGGGGTACCCAGTGATTGCCTGTATTTTTTGGAAATCCCGGGGTACCGTGTGATTCTCCTATGGACTGCCACCCAGGCTCAAAGGGATCATGAGATTATTCATACTAGAAACTTCCGTGTGCAGCCACAAGCTATTATGGGCTCTAGCATAGTTGATTAAGTCATGTGAAGTCTTATAGTGGTAGACTAGCAGATGTAGGGGATGTATGTGGTACGGTCTACCCATCGTAAGGTGCTAACGCTTCTGAAAGACTATGTCTCGGTCATCCGTTTCTCAAACATCATGTAGTGCGAGAAATCAAACGGAGGAGATCGAGTCTTGTGGGGAAAAGTGCACAAACCTCTGCAGAGTGTACAAACTAATCATGGTTAGCCGTGTCCCCGGTTATGGACATCTGGAGTATCTGGTTCTTGGATTATCATGTTGATCTCATCACTACTTAAATAATTTGTTGGGTTGTTAATGATCACTTTTAATTGGGATTGAGAGGGGGTTTACCTGCTCAATATTTTCAACAAACTTTGTAGTTAAATAAAACTTATTCCTTTGCAGTAGGGAAAAATTGGCTTTTCGCAAAAACCTTATAACCATAGAGCTTTTCCACCAGCCATATATGCATGTAGTGATAGCCATTGTTCATCATTTCTCTATGGTGTGAATTTGCCAGTACATTCAATGTACTGACCCTTGTGGCTGCAACGTCTCATGTTGCAGGATTCTTACGACGAGTAAGTGATACGTTAGGGTTACGATTTCTACACTCAAGTTTTCTGTTGGTGTTGATGGGAATCCACAACCTTGTTGTTACTTCCGCTTTTTGGATTGAGATAATAGTATTTACGTTATATTAGATTTACTTTGTTATAAATCCTCGAGTACTGTGTGTGTCAGCATACCGATCCAGGGATGACACTTAAGCACAGAGACTTGACCGTCTGTGGTCGGGTCGCTACAAGATGGTATCAGAGCACATGTTGAGTGTAGGACGTGACCCCTAGAAACTGGCAAGCCAATAGGAAGGATTTTCTCTACAACTTTCTTTTCAAAAGGATCTTTTACCTCTCTTCTCTTCCGAGCTTATTCAAATATTCCCTTTTAGTGAGACCATACCACTTTTCCCTTTTGACCACTGAAAGATTCGACTGATGCGACCACTCCAAGAAGTACAAGATACCGGGCAACTAAGACCATTCGGAATGAAGAAGATTTTACCGTGCATTAGAAGAATGGAAGCTGCAACGGTTGAAGACTCCGAAGACTACGAGAGTTTGAAGGCTCTGAAGACTTTCCGGATGGGTATGACCTAGGAAAAGCTACCCTTATGGAATTGTAAGACTATTGAAGCTGTCAATACCCGAGATCAAGGTGTGTTGAGGAAAGACCGGAACACGGAGAGTTAATTAAAAACTCAAAGTTTTGTCAAGAAAACCCTAAGGCAGGAGATATCAACTATGGACTGATAACTCATGTAAATGACAAGAGCGGAAACACGGCTATCCATGATGTTATTGCTCGCTTATGCTATTGTCACCATGCTGAGTTAAGCATGCATATGCATGGAAGGATTGGATGGCAGAAGGCTGATGGAGCACCTATCAGCAAGATGAAGTTTTAACCTTAGCCGGTGTATCACCAGGATCTGGAGTGTTACATCAAGAAGTTAAGATGGACCTACAAGAAGCAGTATTTGATAAGGAAGCGTTTCGTGAAGAACTCAGGACCCAAAAGCTGAAAGTAGCCAATCTAGAGGAGCAAAACCTTGAGACATCAAAGATTCGTCATGAACTGAAGGACAGTAGGATCATGGTCCATGTCGAGGTTGATGAAACCCAGAAGTTTGGAATGCAACACCAGAAATATTAAAGGACGTCACGAGAGATTTCACGTCAACAGAGATAATCTAGCCAAAGAATTTTAGAAGGATAAGCATGATCGGAAGAAGCCATCGGAGACATGAACAAGACTTGAAGAGTTAGGCGACTCTGAAGATTTATTGACCCTTAGAAGACGAAACCCCTATTTTATACCTATGTTAGATGCGACGTTTGTGAGCTGTCATTTGTTTGATGTTTTTCCCGACAGCCACAAATAAAATCTGCCTTTTCAAAACTTTTGTTTGTATTGTGTGTATCCCTCTCTCTCTCTCTCTCTTATCCCACCCCAAAACCCATGGACCCCATAGAGGATGAGTGGAGATGAACCCATATTTTTCTGGACCGATGATTCAATTGGAGACGGACCAACGGATTCAGAACATGGAAGGTCATATGAAGAATAACACTATAGCCGGAAAGGATATGACCCAGCATGCTCTTCAGTGCTTTGTAAGAATTGCTGCTACTTGTTGGAGGATGTACCAAACCATCAATCGATGGCAAAGAGTAACCACTTGGGAAGAATTTAAGCTGACTCTGCAAAGATCTCGTCTTGTGTCCCAGAAGTTGAGGCCTTATGGAAAGGATATGAAGAAACCTTGTGCATACAAGCTTTGTGGAGAAATAGGACACAACCATAAATAAAACAAGGACGAATACCCTCAAAAGCGGAGGATTACCAAAGGAGTTAGCCGAGGATCTCAGGGAACTTCGGTTGGAGATTGTTCCCAAAGGTTTTCTGCAGCAATGGAAGTTCAGTCTACATTGTTGGGAAAGATCCGTGAAGCTCAGAAGGATGACAAAGAGATTGCTGAGGTAAAAGAGAGGATGAGAAAAGGAAAGGCCAAAGGTTTTCGTAAGGATGAGCACGACACCTTATGGTTCGAGGACCGTGTATACGTGCCCAATAATGCAAAGATCAGGAAGTTAATACTTCAGGAGGCTCATGACTCACCATACTCGATTCACCCTGGAAACACCAAGATGTATTTGGATTTGAAGGAGCGTTTCTGGTGGACTGGTATGAAGAAGGATATTGCGGAGTATGTAGTCGTAGGTGATGTATGCCAGAGAGTAAAGGCAGAGCATCAGAAGCCAGCCGGATTACTACAGCCTATGCTGATACCCGAATGGAAGTGGGATAAGCTTGGCATGGATTTCATTACCAGATTTCTCATAACCAGATTGGGATATGATTCTATCTGGGTAGTAGTTGATTCGCTTGACCAAAGTGACTCACTTTATCCCAGTGAAAACCACCTATACAAGTGCGAAGTTGGCCAAGATATATATGACCAGGATCGTATGTCTGCATGGAGTTCCGAGGACCATCGTATCAGATAGAGGAACACAGTTTACCTCAAAGTTTTGGAATCAGCTGCACCAGACTTTGGGTACTAGGCTAGAGTTCAGTATAGCCTTTCATCCGCAGACAGATGGATAGACCGAGAGAGTCAATCAGATTCTGGAGGACATCTTGAGAGCGTGTGCGCTAGATTATGGATCTAGTAGGGATGATAATCTGCCTTACGCGGAGTTCTCATACAACAACAGTTACCAAGCCAGTTTGAAGATGGCCCCTTTTGAAGCTTTGTATGGGAGAAGGAGCCAGACACCGTTGATGTGGGATGAAGTTGGAGGCCGTCAGTTGTTTGGACCAAATGTGAACAAGGATTCGGAAGAGAATGTTAAGTTGATTCGAGATAGACTGAAGGTAGCTCAGTCCAGGCAGAAGAGTTATGCAGACTCAAAAACGCAAGGAGGTAGTCTATGAAATTGGAGACAGAGCATGTCTTCGTGTGTCACCTCTGCGAGGAGTTAAATGATTTGGAGTTAAGGGAAAGTTAGCCCCGAGATTCATAGGACCATACCGAGTTTTGGAGCGTATGGGAGAAGTGGCCTACAAGTTGGAGTCATCCAAAGGACTGTCAGGAGTTCATGATGTGTTTCAGGTTTTCCCAGTTGAAGAAGTGCCATGCACAGATGGCCAATATTCCTCTGTGAGGACGCTTGACCTTGGAAAGGATAATGATATTCCACGAAGCGGATTTCGGACAAAATAAGTAGGAGTTTTTGTCTCGATATGTGGGATATCCCAAGGGTATGAAGGGATGAAGTGATATTTGATATAAAGGGGGGTATAATGTTGGTGATATGGAGCTATTGTAACTCCATGATGAGTTTGAGTAATCACATCTTAGTTTGGTATCAATAAAAGGAAGAGATAAGGGAGACGGTACAATCGGATGGATTTAAGAATACCAGGAAGTTGGATGTTGGATTAAGGATCAGTTGCACCGATGATGAGTTCAAGGTTTACAAGTGATGAGATGGGCCATAACCCACAGGCCCCAGGACCTGCCAAGAAGCAAGAACATTCTTGCTGAAGGAAAAACCCTAGAAGAGATTACGATCTTACCCACAGACGATCTTATAGTAGTATACGCAAAACCTGAGAGTTGTGAAGGAACGATAGATGTTCGTTTGGCTTGCAGAATCAATGGATTTATCCGAACCCAGTTCGTCGACAAGAGAAATTCTGCAATGATTGTGAGGATGACCGAGCGTTAGAATGCGAGATTCGCTAAACCATATACATGGTAATGATTTGGGTGCGGGATGGATTGATCACCATACCGACTTACTCTTATTATTCGCCTTGCTATATGGGATGGTAAATCTGAGTGACTTACCTATAGTAGAGCGACGATGATCAAAACCTTGTTTAAACCTTAGAATGGTATAAGTATTTTTTTCCCTTGTACAAGGCAGCTGTTGCCAATCGTAGGTTATACGGTGAGAATGAAGCCCAGACCCATTTCCTGCAGGAGAAACCATAAATTGTTGACCTCCATGAGATATTGATAGTTGTTTAGTATTGCCCGACCCATCAGCTAAGAGGACCCAGTTTCGGAATAACCTTACCAAGAGGAAAGGACAGAAGAATTGAGGAAAAGGTTATGCCGCTACCGGAAGAGCTAGAGAAGGAAATTATCCCGAGAATCTGAGAAGACCGACACTGTCATGAATAAGGATGGAGTATATGAGTTTTGATGGAACCGTAACAATGTTTTAAGGGTGGTAGCACCCCAGACCCCCTGTGATGATCGATGGATTTTGAGAAGACCCCCAAACCTAACCTATTTCTTTCTAGCCTCTCCGAATCTCGAGGACGAGATTCATTTTAAGGGTGGTAGGTTTGTAATATCCCAAAATTCTAAATTTTGGAATGTTATATTAAATAGATAGATTTGATTGATTGTTTGATTGTGGTGTGGTTGCTTGTGTGAAGTTGAGTGAAATTCGAAACTGTTTGAAAGTTAAATGAGAGGGAATAAAATTACTTTCCCAAACTTTCACTTTTGCTTTTTTGATCTCCATGAATTCAAATACTTTTCAAATACAAAACCGTGGAGAGAAGATGACATGACTTCTTCCATTTTAAATAAATGAAAAGGGTTTCGAAAAGATTTGAATTTTATTTGGAAATATTTCCAAATTCAGAAAACTTCAAGCAACTCAATGATTTTCATGAGAGAAGATAAAATGACTTCTTCAAAATATATGAAATATGAGTTGGGAGTTTAAAAGGATCAAATTTAAAGTCCTTTTGGAAATTATTTTCAATTTGGAGTTATTTGGGTTCTATTCAAATTATTTTTCTCCAAAAATAAAATATATGGAAAATAGGGTAACATGATTCCCTACAACAGAAAATTGGAGAGTAATAAATTTGAAATCATTTTGGTATTTTTAAAATGATTTTTATTGGATTTTATTAGAGCAGTAGCACTCTTTGCTTTATGTAAATTTGTGTGGATTTTATTTGACTTTGGAAAAATGTTCATGTCGTCGAAAATAATTTTCTGAAAATTTTGATATATTATATGCCTATATAATATTTTATTTTATTTTCGTTTTCTTTTCTTTTCTCTCTGTTTTTAAAAAAAAAGTTTCTGACTGGGCCGGCCCAGCCAACCGGGCCAGGCCGCAGCCCAGCCGCGCCGCACCGCCCCCAAGCTCGGGACGGAGTCCCGAGCATCGCCGCCGCCAGCCGGAGTCCGGCCGGACTCCGCGTCGACCTCGCGCCCCCGAGGTCTGCCGCCCTGCCCCTCTATTCTCGCCGCATCTCCCCGCCGCCGTCGGTTGCCGTCGCCGCCGCCCCACTAGCTGCCGTTGCCGCCGCCGCAAGCCGCCGCTTGCTGCCGCACCGCGCGCCGCACGCCACCACCGCCCGCGCCGCCTTGCCCCGCCTCGCCGGAGAGCCGCCACCGTCGATTCCACCGCCGATCTAGCCGCCGTCGCCGTCGAGGTCAAACCGATGCGAACCGGTACTAAACCGAACCTAAGACCGGTTTATTTTACGGTTTCTGTGGTTTCTTGTAAACCCCGTTTTTTATATATAATCCAGTTAATTTGCGAACGGTCACTGTTTAGCTCATCGCAGCGAACGGATTCGTTCGTTAGCGTTCTGTTACGAACGTTCATTATTTAGTCTTTTTCTTTTTCTTTTTAATTTCGGCCAGGGACCTATCTGTGATGACTTTATTTACAGATTAGTCCCTAATCTTCAAGCCCTCACAACTTTTTACTCGTTAGTCCAAATTCAACAAAACCAACGCCCACTTATTCGTTATGATCTCAACTATCCAGATAATCAAGTTAAACTTGTTTTTGAAAGTTTTAAAAATTGAGTTATATCAGATTTGTATTGAACTTCGTTCTATCATAACTTAAGTTTTATAACTCCGTTTTAGTTGATTCTTTTTGCAAATTAAAGCTCTTGACCTAAACTTTCTGATAAGGCCAAATCTACCCAATTTTGGTACTGTTAGAAATTGTTTTCGGTTGCAAGAGTTATTTGGCTGTTTTCAAAGTTTTCTGAGATCTTTTCTTCGATTTCTTTTGAGTGATTGCTTATGTGTGGTTACTATTGCTTGCTTACGATAGATTGACCGAAGTGTGACGAGTAGAACTAACAAGAGTTTTGAGTGCGAATCATCTTCATCAACAGTATAGGCAAGTTCACACTTTGATCATATCCCTTTCATACCCAGTTTTTATGCATTAGTTTCACCCTCAAACATTGCATGGTTAGGAATTGATAACATGTGGGTATTGGGAAGTAGTTGATGAGGTAGGAACCTATTGCCCTGCATTCAAACCTTGGGAGTTACTATTACATTATGCTTATATTGCAATGCTATGCTCGTAGACATGGATTGGGTTTTGAGAGTATTCCATGACAGATGTGAGGTTGTTAATTAATGGTTCAACTTAAGGTGGCAACTTTAATACACATCTGGTGGATTGAGGCACCTGGGGTACCCAGTGATTGCCTGTATTTTCTGGAAATCCCGGGGTACCGTGTGATTCTCCTATGGACCGCCACCCAGGCTCAAAGGGATCATGAGATTATTCATACTAGAAACTTCCGTGTGCATCCACAAGCTATTATGGGCTCTAGCATAGTTGATTAAGTCGTGTGAAGTCTTATAGTGGTAGACTAGCAGATGTAGGGGATGTAGGTGGTACGGTCTACCCATCGTAAGGTGCTAACGCTTCTGAAAGACTATGTCTCGGTCATCCGTTTCTCAAACATCATGTAGTGCAAGAAATCAAACGGAGGAGATCGAGTCTTGTGGGGAAAAGTGTACAAACCTCTGCAGAGTGTACAAACTAATCATGGTTAGCCGTGTCCCCGGTTATGGACATCTGGAGTATCTGGTTCTTGGATTATCATGTTGATCTCATCACTACTTAAATAATTTGTTGGGTTGTTAATGATCACTTTTAATTGGGATTGAGAGGGGGTTTACCTTCTCAATATTTTCAACAAACTTTGTAGTTAAATAAAACTTATTCCTTTGCGGTAGGGAAAAATTGGCTTTTAGCAAAAACCTTATAACCATAGAGCTTTTCCACCAGCCATATATGCATGTAGTGATAGCCATTGTTCATCATTTCTCTATGGTGTGAATTTGCCAGTACATTCAATGTACTGACCCTTGTGGCTGCAACGTCTCATGTTGCACGATTCTTACGACGAGTAAGTGATACGTTAGGGTTACGATTTCTACACTCAACTTTGCCGTTGGTGTTGATGGGAATCCACAACCTTGTTGTTACTTCTGCTTTTTGGATTGAGGTAATAGTATTTACGTTATATTATACATGTGATTTACCTCTGTTATAAATCCTTGAGTACTGTGTGTGTCAGCATACCGATCCAGGGATGACACTTAAGCAGAGAGACTGGACCGTCTGAGGTCGGGTCGCTACAACTCTCCGGTAGAAACTTTGGGGCACTCTTTGAAGTTCTTTGAGTTGGTTGAATAGATGAATCTGAGATTGTGTGATGCATATCGTATAATCATACCCACGGATACTTGAGGTGACATTGGAGTATCTAGGTGTCATTAGGGTTTTGGTTGATATGTATCTTAAGGTGTTATTCTAGTACGAACTCTATGATAGATCGAACGGAAAGAATAGCTTCGTGTTATTTTACTACGGACTCTTGAATAGATCGATCAGAAAGGATAACTTTGAGGTGCTTTCGTACCCTACAATAATCTCTTCATTTGTTCTCCGCTATTAGTGACTTTGGAGTGACTCTTTGTTGCATGTTGAGGGATAGTTATATGATCCAGTTATGTTATTATTGTTGAAAGAACTTGCACTAGTGAAAGTATGAACCCTAGGCCTTGTTTCCTAGCATTGCAATACCGTTTGTGCTCACTTTTATCATTAGTTACCTTGCTGTTTTTATATTTTCAGATTACAAAAACCTATATCTACCATCCATATTGCACTTGTATCACCATCTCTTCGCCGAACTAGTGCACCTATACAATTTACCATTGTATTGGGTGTGTTGGGGACACAAGAGACTCTTTGTTATTTGGTTGCAGGGTTGCTTGAGAGAGGCCATCTTCATCCTACGCCTCCCATGGATTGATAAACCTTAGGTCATCCACTTGAGGGAAATTTGCTACTGTCCTACAAACCTCTCACTTGGAGGCCCAACAACGTCTACAAGAAGAAGGTTGTGTAGTAGACATCAAGCAGTTTCTGGCGCCGTTGTCGGGGAGGTGAGTGCTTGAAGGTATATCTTTAGATCTTGCAATCGAATCTTTTAGTTTCTTGTTTTATCACTAGTTTAGTTTATAAAAGAAAACTACAAAAAATGGAATTGAGGGTGCCTCATATGCTTCATCTTTTCAATGTCTTTCGTGAAAATGATGGGAAGGAAAATTGTGCTCAAGTACTAGAAGAATAATTACATAGAATGCTTGGCATAAAATATGTGAATGATGAGCATGATTGCAATGTTGTTAGTATGAATTCTTTGAATACCCATGATGCTAATGATATGCAGAGCCACAAGCTTGGGGATGCTATGTTTGATGAACATGATATGTTTTGTCCCCCAAGTTTTGATGAGCAAATTTATTATGATGATAGCATGCCTCCTATTTATGATGATTATATTGATGAAAGTGGATTTGGAGAGGTCATGACTTTATTTAGTGATGATTCCACTATTTCGGAAGAGGTTCCAATTGATTATGAGAACAAAGTTGCTATCTATGATGATTATTGTGATGACATGTATGCTATAAATATTAATGATAACCATGAAACTTGTCATCTTGATTTTAATTTTCAATTGTATTATGCCTCACATGATAGTTATTTTGTTGAGTTTGCTCCCACTACTATTCATGAGAAGAAATTTGCTTATGTGGAGAGTAGTAAATTTTCTATGCTTGTAGATCATGAAAAGAATGCTTTATGTGATGGTTATATTGTTGAATTCATTCATGATATTACAAAAAATTATTATGAGGGAGGAACATATGCTTCTAGGAATTGCAATAATATCAAGTTTCCTCTCTATGTGCTTAAAATTATAAAGTTATGCTTGTTTTGCCTTCCTATGCTAGTTGATTATTGTTCCCATAAGTTGTTTGCTCACAAAATCCCTGTGCATAGGAAGTGGGTTAGACTTAAATGTGCTAGTCATATTCTTCATGATGCTCTCTTTATGTTTCAATTCTTATCATTTATGTGAGCATCAATGAAATCATCATGCCTAGCTAGGGGCATTAAACGTTAGCGCTTGTTGGGAGGCAACCAATTTTATTTTTGTTCTTTGCCTTTTGCTCCTGTTTAGTAATAAATAATTCATCTAGCCTCTGGTTAGATGTGGTTTTATGTTTTAATTAGTGTTTCTTCCAAGTAGAACCTTTGGGAAGACTTGGGTGAAGTCTTTATGATCTTGCTGTAAAAGAACAGAAACTTTAGTGCTCACGAGATTAGCTGCCATTTTTATTGGAGAGTGATTTTAGGTTGATTATTTTTGCAGACGATTAATAGACAAATTCCTCAGGTCCAACAATTTATTTCATAATTTTTGGAGTTACATATGTATACGTTTGATACAGATTACTACAGGTTGTTCTGTTTTTGACAGATTCTGTTTTCATTGTGTTGTTTGCTTATTTTGATGAATCTATGAGTAGTATCGAGGGTATGAACCATAGAGAAGTTGGAATACAGTAGATATTACACTAATATGAATTTAGAATGAGTTCACTACAGTACCTAAGTGGTGATTTATTTTCTTATACTAACGAAGCTTACGAGTTTTCTGTTGAGTTTTGTGTTGTGAAGTTTTCAAGTTTTGGGTAAAGATTCGATGGACTATGGAATAAGGAGTGGCAAGAGCCTAAGCTTGGGGATGCCCAAGGTAACACGAGGTAATATTCAAGGACAACCAAGAGCCTAAGCTTGGGGATGCCCCGGATGGCATCCCCTCTTTCGTCTTCGTTCATCAGTAACTTTACTTGGAGCTATATTTTTATTCACCACATGATATGTGTTTTGCTTGGAGCGCCATTTTATTTTATTTTGTTTTGCTTGATGTTTGAATAATATCCCAAGATATGAATTATTAAATGTTAGAGAGTCTCCACATAGTTGCATAATTATTCAACTACTCATTGATCTTCACTTATATCTTTTGGAGTAGTTTGTCATTTGCTCTAGTGCTTCACTTATATCTTTTTAGAGCACGGCGGTGGTTTTATTTTGAAGAAATAGATGAACTCTCATGCTTCACTTATATTATTTTGAGAGTCTTTTAGAACAGCATGGTAGTTTGCTTTGGCTATAAAATTAGTCCTAATATGATGAACATCCAAGATGGGTATAATAAAAATTATCATATAAAGTGGATTGAACACTATGAGAAGTTTGATACTTGATAATTGTTTTGAGATATGAAGATGGTGATATTAGAGTCATGCTAGTTGAGTAGTTGTGAATTTGATAAATACTTGTTCTAAAGTTTGTGATTCCCGTAGCATGCACGTATGGTGAACCGTTATGCGATGAAGTCGGAGCAAGATTTATTTATTGATTGTCTTCCTTATGAGTAGCGGTCGGGGACGAGCGATGGTCTTTTCCTACCAATCTATCCCCCTAGGAGCATGCGCGTAGTACTTCGTTTTGATAACTAATAGATTTTTGCAATAAGTATGTGAGTTCTTTATAACTAAAGTTGAGTCCATGGATTATACGCACTCTCACCCTTCCGCCATTGCTAGCCTCTCTAATACCGCGCACCTTTCGCCGGTATCATACACCCACCATATACCTTCCTCAAAACAGCCACCATACCTACCTATTATGGCATTTCCATAGCCATTCCGAGATATATTGCCATGCAACTTACCACCGTTCCGTTTATTATGACATGATTCATCATTGTCATATTGCTTTGCATGATCATGTAGTGGACATCGTATTTGTGGCAAAGCCACCATTCATAATTCTTTCATACATGTCACTTTTGATTCATTGCATATCCCGATACACCGCCGGAGGCATTCACATAGATTCATATTTGTTCTAAGTATTGAGTTGTAATTCTTGAGTTGTAAGTAAATAAAAGTGTGATGATCTTCATTATTAGAGCATTGTCCCATGTGAGGAAAGGATGATGGAGACTATGATTCCCCCATAAGTCGGGATGAGACTCCGGATGAACAAAAAAAAGAGGCCAAAGAAGCCCAAATAAAAAAAATGAAAAAAGAGGCCATAAAAAAGGAGAAGGCCCAAAAAACAAAAACAAATGAGAGCCCACTTAGTTTTTTGGGCCAGGCTCAAAATGAGAAGGCTCAAAATGCCCTAGGTCTTCGTGAGCAAGCGAGTTGGATGCACACCCACTTAGTTTCTTTTGTTGATCTTTCATATACTTATAGCTCTAGTGCATCCATTGCATGGCAATCCCTACTCACTCACATTGATATCTATTGATGGGCATCTCCATATGTGATGCCCCCGATTCAATTGTACAATAATCATACACGCAAACGTGTACAATCAAGATCAGGGACTCACGGGAAGATATCACAACACAACTCTAAAAATAAAAATAAGTCATACAAGCATCATAATACAAGCCAGGGGCCTCGAGGGCTCGAATACAAGTGCTCGATCATAGACGAGTCAGCGGAAGCAACAATATCTGAGTACAGACATAAGTTAAACAAGTTGTCATAAGATGGCTAGCACAAACTAGGATACAGATCGAAAGAGGCGCAGGCCTCCTGCCTGGGATCCTCCTAAACTACCCCTGGTCATCGTCAGCGGCCTGCACGTAGTAGTAGGCACCTCTGGTTTAGCAGGATTCGTCGTCGAAGGTGGCGTTTGGCTCCTGGGCTCCAACATCTGGTTGTGACAACCAGGTAGAATGGAAAGGGGGAAAAGAGGGAGAAAAGCAACCGTGAGTACTCATCCAAAGTACTCGCAAGCAAGGATCTACACTACATATGCATGGGCATCTGTGTAAAGGGGCAATATCGGTGGACTGAACTGCAGAATGCCAGAATAAGAGGGGGGTAGCTAGTCCTGTTGAAGACTACGCTTCTGGCAGCCTCCATCTTGTAGCATATAGAAGAGAGTAGATTGTAAGTTCACCAAGTAGCATCGCATATCATAATCCTACCAGGCGATCCTCCCCTTGTCGCCCTATGTGAGAGCGATCACCGGGTTATATCTGGCACTTGGAAGGGTGTGTTTTATTAAGTATCCGATTCTAGTTGTCATAAGGTCAAGGTACAACTCCGGGTCGCCTGTTACCGTGGACACGGCTATTCGAATAGATCAACTTCCCTGCAGGGGTGCACCACATTACCCGACACGCTCGATCCCTCTGGCCGGGCACACTTTCCTGGGTCATGTCTGGCCTCGGGAGATCAACATGTCGCAGCCCTGCCTAGGCTCAACAGAGAGGTTAGCACACCTGTCTAAATCCTATGCACACAGGGGTCTGGGCCCATCGCCCATTGCACATCTGCATGTTGCAAACGCGGCCGGAAGCAAACCTAGCCCCCTTAAAACAAGCGCGGGCTTACGGTCCAATGCGGCGTGCGCCGCTCAGTCGCTGACGTCAAAAAGAGCTTCGGCTGATACCACGACGCCGGTTGCCCATATCTTGTCCCACGTGGCGGTTAGTGCGTATAAGGCCAACGAACCAACTCAGATCAAATACCAAGATCTCGTTAAGCGTGTTATTATGAAGTAACCGCGGACACCGACCAGGGCCAGGACCACCTCTCTCCTAGGTGGTCTCAACTTGCCCTGTCGCTCTGCCACAAAGTAACAGTCGGGGGCCGTCGGGAACTTAGGCCCACCACTACCTGGATGGAGCCACCTTGTCCTTTCAGCCCCCACATCGGAATCACATGCGGGTACTCAACGAGCCGACCCGACTTTAGTCACCACCTGTATAGTATGTATGTATGTATGTATATACTCGTGATCACCTCCCGAGTGATCACGGCCCGATAGTATAGCATGGCAGACGGACAAGAATGTAGGGCCACTAATGGATACTAGCATCCTATACTAAGCATTTAGGATTGGAGGTAAGGGTAACAACTGTAGCAACAATGACAGGCTATGCAGCAGAATAGGATTAACCAAAAGCAGTAACATGCTACACTACTCTAATGCAAGCAGTAGAGAGAAGGAATAGGCGATATCTGGTGATCAAGGGGGGGCTTGCTTGGTTGCTCTGGCAAGTAGGGGTCGTCAACAACGTAGTCAGTCGGGTCACCAGCAGCGACGTCAGTCTCGTATTCTACCGGAGAGAAGAGGGGGAAGAAACAATGAATACAATGCAAACAGATGCACATCGATGCATGACATGACAAGTAGCGGTGCTAGGAGTGCCCTAACGCAATAGGAGGTGATACCGGCGAAGGGGGGAAACAACCAGGAAAGTATCCCCGATGTTTCGTGTTTTCGGACAAATGAATCGGAGGGGGAAAGTTGCGTGTTTGCTATGCTAGGGATGTGTGGCGGACGAACTGGCTGCGTATCCGGATTCGTCTTATCGTTCTGAGCAACTTTCATGTACAAAGTTTTCCCATCCGAGCTACGGTTTATTTTATATTAATTTTAAAACATTTAAACCATTTTTAGCATTTATTTAATTATTATAAAAACAACATTATCCAGAAAAGTGCTTGCTGACGTGATCATGACTTCATCATGACGTCAGCAGTCAACTACGACCGTTGACCAGTCAAACTGACAGACGGGCCCGTTTGTCATTGACTGTTTAATTAACTAACAGTTAATTAGGTTAATTAGTGATTAGATTAATCTAATTATGATTAATTAACTTAATTAATTATTTAATTATTTTAATTATTATTTATTCATTTTTTATAAAAATGTTCTGGGGGGTTGGGGCCCCACATGTCATAGGGCCTTAACGGGTGCGGGCAGCGGGCACTGCCCGAGCGGGCGCAGCCGGCGCCCGACCGCTGGCCTCGCTCATGGACAACCGGGGGGAGGCGCGGCGAGCCGTGGCCCGGGCGCGACCAGCGGCCACCGCTGGGGCTCCGGCACGGCGGAGGGAGCCGCAGGAGGAGGGTCGCGGCCAAGTGCAGAGAAGGGGGGCGCGCTTGCGGGGAAGAAGGGGGGCGACGGAGGTGAGGGCGCGAAAGGGGCAGCAGGCCGGAGCGGGCAGGCCGCGGTCGCTAGGCAGCGCGCGTGCGCGGCCGAGCGGCGAGCGAGAACCGGAGCGGGCGCATCTAGGTGCGGCGGGATGGCTGCAGGGCGTAGCAACAGGCGCGGGCACGGCGAGGAACGGCCGGCGCGCGAAGCATGTAGCAGCAGGGGCGGGAAGCGTCGCGGGGAGACACGCAGCGAGCGCAGGCGCGTGCGGGGGCGCACAGCGCGCGGCGGGCCGATCGGTACAGCGTGGAAGGGGAGCGGCACGAGAAGCGGAGGTGCCGGCGACGGGCCGGCCGGTCAGGGTGCGGTGTCGCGGCCGCGGCTATTGGTGCTCGAGGGCGGAGGGCAAAGGGGAAGAGGCCGAGGGCCTCACCATATGGTGTAGGGGCTAGACAGCGGGGTTCGAGGAGGAGGACGGGGACGACGGTGGCGGGGTCGAAGTCGGGGTGGCGGTCCGGCGAGCGGCGACGGCGATCCGGGATGGCACCAGCGACGGGGTCGGGGAGGCGACGAGCAATGGCGTCGGGGCGGCTCCAGGGCGTGGTGGCGCGATGACGGCGTGGTCCGGCGATGGAGACGAGGTGGCGGGGTGCGGTCGTCGGGATCTGGGGGGGAACGAGCGCCCCCGATCCAGTTCGGGTCATGGGGGCGGGAGCGAGTGGTTGGTGGGGGATCGTGGGGGGATGTGGGGTGCGGCAGTTAGGTCACGGGGGGAGGGGTTAGGTGTAGGCTGCGGGTGTGGGGTGGCCGTGTGGGCTGGCCTGGCCGGCCGGCTGAATGGCCAGCTGGGCCACGAGGCCCACTGGGGGAGGTGGGGGTTTTATTTTTCTTTTCTTTTTTACTTAACCTTTTCTGTTTTCTTTACATTAGGGCATTAACCAATTTGCAAAAAAATTGGTTCACCACCAATATTAACAAATGACAGTTTGCCACATGACGAACATTTTATTTTAGGTATTTGAAAACTTTTGAGTTTGACTTGACTTTGAATTTGGACCGGATTCGAACCAACTCGAGCTAACAACAGTAATCATGATGACATGGCATCATTAGCAGGAAATTACTGTAGCTTAATTACCCGGGCGTCACAATTCTCCTCCACTACAAGAAATCTCGTCCGAGATTTAAGAGGTAGAGTAAGGGGAAAGTTCTGGTTACGATATTCTAACGGATCTTCTCGAAGAAGTCAATCCCTTTCGCTGATGTCTTCAATTCTTTATTCCAATGCATCATGATGAAGTTGTCGTCCTTTCTTTGGGAACTCCATCCTACTTACGAATAGGTAAGGGGCAGCTCTACAACGATAGAATGTTATAAGGGTAAATCACCTGGGGGGTATCCCAAGAATGAACACAAGAGTATCTCTTGAGTTGTACAAATGAAACACATCGAGAGCAAAGTAAGAAGGTACCATAAGAAGTTTCAAGCGGATAGACAATCCTCGTTGCCGGAAACAGCGCGTGAAAGGGGTTCAGAGCAACAAGAATTAGTTTTGTGTCTGATACCAGAATAGATCACTTGGCAGGTGGCCCGTGAATTACATAAGAAGTCAAGCACGAGGAATAACTTTGACAACAGGGTGTACAGGAGAGTCAGGTTTCGATCCTGTGGAACTTGTGGGTTATGGGCCCACCATGTGGGTTAAAAGTAGGAAGGGCGGAGACGTCTTAAGTGATCATGCAAGCAAGGCATGTCAGGGGGTAGCCTGTCGATTATGTCGGCAACAACGTCAGTACCAAGGGCGAGGGACGAAGAGAACCATTTCCCTGCTCGTTGAACGAGGCGGACCAATAGGCAAAGTTCTCGTCCATCGATGGCTACCGGAATGTCATCAACAATAGTAACAGGGTCTTGCTGACAAAATTGTACACCGAGATGTTTACATAAGCAGGAGAATATTACTACTTAGATCTTATAGATCACAAGCAACATTACACCAACCAATGGAAAGGAAGATATGATTACCAGATTAAACAGAAGAATGGAAAGGAAAATGTGTTTAAACACATATTTCAAGGGTATATCCTTCCCAAGGACAAGCAGAGCATGATATCCATGACAGGATATAATGTAGAAAACTCTTTACTTAGGGAAGAGAAATTTCATGACATTACCCATACAGCGGTGTTTGGATAATTGAGCAGGAAAAATTTAGCATTGGGCTTCAAATGTTCCTGTTGAAAATCGGAGTACCATAGACATGCTTCGAGATAGCATTGACATGGTATTCAAGCAAAGGTCAGACTTTGGATACAGAAAGGATCCATCAGGAACAACTTATATAATAAGTCTTTCAATTTCCTCAGGGAAGAATGGTTAACCTTGCCAAAAGGAAACTATAATAATAGGTCCTCCGGCCGGGGGTGCTAAGCATGACATCACCTTACCAGGTCATTTATAGACTAATGTTATAACTCTTGGAAATATGTCCCAACCATCATATCTGACCTAGATTCAGATCGGATTGGTGTCGGGATACCTCAGACTCATGATGGCCGAGAAGGAAAGGGGGCAAAACAATTTGACGAGATGGAGTTGCAAGATTCTCGGGAAATGAACTACGGAAGCAAGTTCTGAATCATGAGTTCATCATTAAACCAATGAGAGGATGAGGAGGTGGCTGATGAACTCGGCGACAATTCATTGAGATTTGCAAAAGATGGATTTCCACAGTTATGTGAACAAGGAGATAACATTTGTTGGATCAAATGATATAATGATGTATGCTGGAGGAAAAACATACACAATTAAACATTAGTTCAAAGGTGTGCCCGAAATATGGCCTTAGGTAGCATGATCAAATGTTAGAATGGTGATTCAATAATAAATAGTCTAAGAATGAATGTTCGACCATTAACTTCGAAGCAATAGGGTTGCTAGAAGGGCAGAATCCAAACAACATCGTTCACTTGTTGATATTCCCGGTTAGTCAATACGGGGACCAAGAAATAATGGTGCTTGTGAGAAGTATCACTATACCAAGAATTATTAAGAGGTGGTGAAATTCTCACAACATTCTTCACATAAAAGATGGTAATACTCCAAGGTAAAGAACTGTAAGTGCATCTAGTGCCACCCCTAGTTGGTTTTGGAGTATTGACGACAAACTTGGTTGAGGGACTAATGTGTTTGTGAGAATTGCAGGATAACACAGGTAGTAGTCCCTCATTGATTCGGTTTACCTACCGGAGGTGACCCCTAAAAATGTATGAAGACATTGAAGACAAAGGTGGTATGTGAAGATATTCACATTGAAGTCTATGACATGAGAAGACATCGCGTGAAGACTATGGAGCGCGAACACTTAGTTGTTTCGCTGTTTCATTTTCTTCTTTGTTGAGTCATAGGAACCACCGTACTGTTAAGTGGGATCCAAGTGAACAAAGTCAGAGTGACTGAAGTGATGCTCAACCAAATCCTATGTCTTCGAGCGAAGACAATGAGAGCAAATCTTATCCAGAGTTGGATGAGTCAGCTTTACTTGTAGCCCAAGTAAAGTTGCCGCGTGTGTTTGAAATCTAACCGTTGGAACACGTGTCAGTTCCTTAGTGACCCAGGGTCATTTCGGCAAATCAGGTCTGGTTTCCTAGTGGCTATAAATAGCCCACCCCCTACACCATAAATTGGTGGCTGCTCAGAGTTAGTGCACGGCTTTTGTCGTTTGAGAGCAACCCACCTCCGAAGCTTTTGCGAGAGAGAAATCCTTGCGAGGACAAAGCCCAAACACCCAGAGCCAAAGAGTGTTAGGCATCACTGAAGTCTTTCTGTCCGTGTGACCTGAAGACTTGTTACACTTGAGGACTGTGAATCCTCCAGCCGGTTAGGCGTCGCGTTCTGAGCATCCAAGAGTCATTATGGATCGCCGGTGAACGAAGTCTGTGAAGGTTTGGAAGTCTACCTTGAAGACTTACCAGAGTGATTGGGCGAGGACTGGGTGTCCTTAGCTCAAGGGGAATAAGGTGAAGACGTGGTCTTCTGAGTTGAATCTCAGCCTCCCTAACCAGACGTACAGTTGTCACAGCAACTAGAACTGGTCCAACAAATCCTGTGTCCTCACCAAGTGACTGGTTCTATCCTCTCCCTCTCTTTACTTACAGTTTGTCTTCGTGAAGTCATTGCCTGCATGCACTACCTGTTTGACTTCACTGTGTGACTACTATCGTTGTTTGGCTTCATACTATCTTCCATCCTGATCTTTACTACCTAGCTGCTATTAGTCTTCGTGCTTTCACTTCACTGAATACTTGACTATGGCTTGCTTAGTGTAGTCTACCTTCCGCTGCATATCAATAGGTTCATTTTTATTGTTTGTCTTCGAAACTATCATGTTTTGAAGACTTTCATAAAAATTGCCTATTCAGCCCCCTCTAGTCGATAACTAGCACTTTCAATTGGTATCAGAGCAAGGTACTCCCTTGTTCTGTGTGGTTCGGTTTAACAACCTAGAGTTTTAGCTATGTCGACTGCAGGGATAATCAAAGTCTCTGCTGCTTGCCCCGTCTTCGATGGAACTGAATATCCCTACTGGAAGAATAAGATGCGCATGCATCTTGAAGCCATTGATGTCGACCTCTGGTATGTCGTCAAGAATCGTGTTCCCAAGACTGGTGAAGGTGTCACCCCTGCTGATGTCAAGAAGTTCATTCAACTGGATTCTACTGCCAAGAACATCATCTGTGGTCATCTGACCAAAGGACAGTATGGTCGTGTGAGTGCTCTGGAAACATCGAAGCTAGTCTGGGACTGGCTTTCCAAGGTCAACAAA
This sequence comes from Triticum aestivum, assembly GCF_018294505.1. Taxonomy (NCBI): domain Eukaryota; kingdom Viridiplantae; phylum Streptophyta; class Magnoliopsida; order Poales; family Poaceae; genus Triticum; species Triticum aestivum. The sequence continues at coordinate 278,295,126 of NC_057811.1, forward strand.
GGCGTCTCAACCCAGAGAGATCAAAGGATCAGTGTTCTTCGCAACCTATTCAACCGCTTCAAGAGAAACGACAATGAGAATGTCCAGCTCACGTTTGATCGCCTCACTAACATCACAAATGAGCTTCGTGCTCTCGGCGCCACTGAGATCACCAAGCATGAAATCGTCAAGACACTGCTGAGATCACTTGACAGCTCGTTCGACACCCTTGCCCTGATGATACAAGAATGCCCTGACTTCAAGACACTCGATCCGTCTGACATACTTGAGAGGCTCAACACACATGAGTTCCAGCTATCTGAGAAAAGAGATATCTATGGTCCCAACTATGGCCGAACTCGTGCTTTGAAGGCAAAAGTTGTTTCCTCATCTGAAGAAGAATCTGACTGCAGTTCTGATGATCCTGAAGACATTGGAAAGGAACTTGCTATGCTTTTGAAGAAGTTCCAGAAGTTCACTAAGAAGAAGGGCTTCAGAAAGTCTTCACGATCCAGCTCAAGAAATAATGAAGCTTCCACTCATGACTACAAGAAGAGAACATGTCACAAGTGCAAGAAACCTGGACACTACATCTCTGAGTGTCCACAGTGGGACAATGAGAACAAGAAGAAAAAGAAGAGCAAGGAATATGATTCTGATGACAAGAAGAAGAAATCCTCAAAGTCTTCTTCCAAGTCTTCGTCCAAGTCTTCATCACACAAGAAGAGCTCAACTGGCAAGGCTCGTGCTTTTGTTGGCAATGAGATGGATTCAAAGGAGGAGTCTGCTTCTGAGGAGGCGGAGGTGGAGTCTGAGGAGGAGTCCGACCCTGGCGTCGCAAGTCTAGCTCTAGCTACAGCCTACGTTGCCAAGTACATCTTCAACACTGAAGACAATGGCCCCGTCACAAACGCTGATGCTAATGACAAGGACGACTCTGCTCCCACCTACTGCTTCATGGCACGTGGTGCCAAGGTAAAATCACGCGATGCTTACTTTCAAACATCAAGTGAAGATGACTCTGATTGTGAATCCAAACCCAGCTACAAAACACTTGCTAAAATTGCAACTGAACAACAGAAAGCTATGGAACATACTCAAAAACTGTTAGACAAAAGCGATGACCTGTTGGACGCGGAAATGACCCGTTCTCAGTCCTTAATTGAAGACAGAAAAAATCTTCATGTTAAGTACCAGGAACTTGAAAGTCGTCATGAAGCGCTCTCAACCACACATGAAAAGCTTTCCTATGATCATCTTCAAAGGAAGCAAGAGCTTGAGAAATTGAGAGCGGCTCATGAAGATCTTCAAAAAGATAATGAGTCACTTCGCGCTCAACAGATGAGTTCCGCTCAGGAAGGATTTGAACCACCATGTCTAAAATGCCTTGAGCGTGATAACGCTACTTCTGTTGCTGAATGTTCTACTGCTGCTACTGTTGTAATATCTTCAACTGCTGATGTGGTAACTAACCCCTCTGCTAAGGATACCACTACTATTGCTGATGAAAATGCTAGGTTGAAGACATTGCTTGAAACAGGGATGTACAAAAGTCTCAAAGGGCATCAGACACTGTGCGATGTCCTCAAAAAGCAGATTCTGAACCGAAACCCTAGGAAAGAGGGTGTTGGGTTTGAGAGGAAAATGAATGTTGATGGCTCCTACTGGAAGCCTGAGCAGTACCCCAAAACCACATGGGTTGCTGCAAAGGGACCTTCAGTGGATCCATCCACCTTATCTGGCTTTACTTGTGCTAACCCTATTATCATTGATGAATCCTTTGATGAAAACTATAAACTGTTTAAGAATCAGAATGGTGAAGTGTTTGCCAGGTATATTGGTACTAACTGCAGGAATGGGCCACCTATGAAGAAGATCTGGGTTCCCAAAAGTTGTCTTGAGAATCTTCCTATGAACATCATCATGACACCACCTGGGAAGAAGACAAATCCCAGACCAAAGGCTTCATATGGTCCAAAGGCTTCATACAGATACAGGACTCAACTGAGTCACCCTAACGCCAATGTTTTGCAGGGAAATCATACTCAAACTTATGAATATGAGCGTGTTTCGTCAAACCGCTATGTTCATAAAACTAAGAACTTTTCTGCTTATTCATTGAGTATCATTCATCTCATGCAAGGCTATTTGCTAGGGCTCCAAAGCCGAAGTTCTCAGATGCTGCACTTAGACTCATTGCTTCTAAGCCACCCCTAAAGATGTGGGTGGTTAAGAATAATTAACTTTCTTTTGCAGGGAAAGGTCTCCAGCCGGAAATCAAAGGCGTCTGATGCTATTGCTAGGGACCTAAAACATCTTGTAGGGCGCAAGATCAAATTCCCAAACGGTCTCACTATGTATTTTGTTTCTGATTCGTTTGCCAATCATCCTATCAGTCCTAATCTTGATCTGAGCTTTGATAATCCTCTTGCCCGTCAAATGTTTATGCTTCACAATACTCTTGGTGAAGCCTATCCCCCTAACTGTACTGTAGGGTATGACACCTCATGCTTCAGAATGGATTATGGACAGCGGATGCACTAATCATATGACTGGTGATCGAAGTCTTCTCATGGATTCAACCTTACGTCCATCTGACAAGAGTCACATCACATTTGCTGACACTGGTAAAAGCAAGGTATTGGGTCTAGGTAGAGTTGCAATCTCAAAGGATCAGCACATGGATAAAGTGATGCTTGTTGAATCCCTTGGTTTCAACTTAATGTCTGTCTCAATGCTTTGTGACTTAAACATGATTGTGATATTTGGAAAATATCGTTGCCTTGTACTAAGGGAGTCTGACAAGTCTCTAGTCTTTGAAGGGTACCGGAAAGATGATCTGTACATGGTAGATTTCTCAGCAGGACCGCAGCTTGCCGTATGTCTTCTAGCAAAAGCTTCAGAGTGCTGGCTCTGGCATCGGAGGCTAGGGCATGCTGGCATGAGGAACTTACACACTCTAGCAAAGAAGAAGCATGTCATAGGCATCGAGGGCGTCAAGTTCAAGAAAGATCACTTGTGTGGTGCCTGCGAAGCTGGAAAGATGACAAGGGCCAAGCATCCCTCGAAGACAATCATGACGACATCTCAACCATTCGAGCTGCTACACATGGACTTATTTGTCCCTACTCACTACTCTACTCTCACTACTACTGCTTGTATCTATGGCTTCGTCATTGTTGATGATTATTCAAGATATACATGGGTGCACATAATCCTCTACAAGACTGAAGTGCAGGATGTCTTCAGACGCTTCGCCAACCGTGCCATGAACAACTATGGTGTCAAGATCAAGCACATCAGAAGTGACAACGGCACAGAGTTCAAGAACACCGGCCTCGACCTTTACCTGGATACATTAGGCATCACTTATGAGTTCTCAGCTCCGTACACACCTCAGCAGAATGGCATCGTGGAGCGCAAGAACAGAACACTCATTGAGATGGCTCGGACGATGCTTGATGAATACAAGACTCCAAGAAAGTTCTAGCCTGAAGCTATTGATACTGCATGCCATGTCATCAACCGTGTTTATCTTCACAAGCTTCTGAAGAAAACATCCTATTAACTCCTCACTGGTAAGAAGCCAAATGTCAGTTACTTCAGAGTATTTGGTGCTAAGTGCTGGATCAGAGATCCACATCACACTTCAAAATTTGCACTGAAAGCACATGAAGGTTTTATGCTTGGATATGGAAAGGATTCGCACTCCTACAGAGTCTTCAACCTCTTTCACTATAGAGTGGTTGAAACTATGGATGTGCGGTTCGATGAGACTAACGGCTCGCAAAGAGAGCACCTGCCAAATGTGCTAGATGAAGTTCCACCTAGTGAATCCATCAAGCTCATGGGAACTGGAGAAATCATACCGTCTGAAGCACAACCTGAAGAGGAACTTATCATTTCTGCACCTAATCAACCTGAAGACAATGCTCAGCCCGAAGACAATCCTCCTAACGATGACAATAATCAGCAAGAGCAAAATCTTCGTCCGGATCATCCTCGAGTTGCAAATGAAGTACAGATTGAGAAAATAATTGATAGCATCAATGTGCCTGGTCCACTCACTCGTTCAAGAGCAACGCAGCTAGCAAATTTCTGTGGGCACTTTGCATTTGTCTCAATATCTGAACCCAAGAAAGTTGTTGAAGCCTTCATGGAACCTGAATGGATTCAAGCTATGCAAGAAGAGCTTCAACAGTTCAAGCTGAACAATGTCTGGGAACTTGTCAAGCGTCCTGACCCCCGCAAGCACAACATAATTGGCACAAAATGGATATATCGCAACAAACAAGATGAGCATGGTCAAGTTCTCAGAAACAAGGCTCGTCTTGTTGCTCAAGGATACACTCAAGTTGAAGGGATTGACGTCGATGAAACATTTGCTCTTGTGGCTAGGCTTGAAGCTATTCGCATATTGCTAGCCTATGCAAACCATCACAACATCCTACTGTATCAAATGGATGTGAAGAGTGCCTTTCTCAACGGCAAGATTGAAGAAGAAGTGTATATTGCACAACCTCCTGGCTTTGAAGATCCAAAACATCCTGATATGGTGTACAAGCTTAACAAGCGTTGTATGGCCTCAAACAAGCCCCTCGCGCTTGGTATGACACACTCAAAGACTTCCTGAAGAGCAAAGGCTTCAAACCTGGTTCCCTAGATCCCACACTCTTCACGAAGACATATCATGGTGAACTGTTTGTGTGCCAAATATACGTGGATGACATCATCTTCGGCTGCACCAACCAGAAATACAGTGATGAATTTGGACACATGATGCAAGAGCAATATCAGATGTCCATGATGGGTGAGCTGAAGTTCTTCCTTGGTCTTCAAATTCGTCAGCAAAGCAATGGCATCTTTATATCTCAAGAGAAATATCTCAAAGATTGCCTGAAGAAGTTTGGAATGCAAGACTGCAAATGTTATACGACGCCAATGCCAACCAAGAGTCATCTGGGTCCTGACGCTAATGGTAAAGAGTTCGATCAAAAGGTATACCGCTCCATGATTGGTTCTTTACTTTATTTATGTGCATCTAGGCCAGATATTATGCTTAGTGTTTGCATGTGTGCTCGATTTCAAGCGGCACCAAAGGAATCGCATCACTTAGCTGTGAAGCGAATTCTTCGATATTTGCTTACACCCCAACATTAGGATTATGGTATCCAAAGGGCTCAGAGTTTGATCTAGTTGGATGCTGATTATGCTGGTGACAAGGTGGATCGCAAATCTACATCAGGCACATGTCACTTTTTGGGATGATCACTTGTCTGTTGGTCTTCAAAGAAGCAGAACTGTGTATCACTCTCCACTGCTGAATCTGAATACATTGCTGCTGGATCTTGCTGCGCTCAGCTTCTATGGATGAAGCAAACACTCAAGGACTATGGCATCCATCTGAAACATGTACCACTCTACTGCGACAACGAAAGCGCCATCAAGATTGCCAACAACCCAGTTCAGCACTCGAAGACAAAGCACATTGAAATTCGTCATCACTTTCTCAGAGATCATGTTATGAAGGAAGATATTGACATCATTCACGTCAACACAGAAGAGAAATTTGCAGATATCTTCACAAAGCCCTTGGATGAGAAAAGGTTTTGCAAGTTGCGGTGTGAGCTAAATATCTTGGAATCCTCGAATGTCCTATGATCAGGCACACATCCTAACACTTATGCATGTTGATGACTTAGATGTGCAACACACGAAGTAATGTATGTCTTCAATCAATGAAGACTTACACTCTGAGTGTGAATACATTAATGCGGAATTCGACTTCAGAGGGCCACGATAATTATGCGCCGTGTCTGGGTCTAATACTTCCTATACGGTGGGTAACGCCACCACTAAATTCTTCTTTTTGAAGTGTTTTTCTCATGGTGTTACATTTGCTATGTCTTCGCATTTGGTTTGTCTTCAATATCAACATGACTTCATGTTTATCTTCACAATGTTGATCTGGTTTTATTCTGATATATACATATATTAGTGTTCTGTCCTCTACAGCATCCACTTATAGCTATGTCTTCTCGTTTGAATCTTTTGAACTAAGTGAATATGATCGGACCCTAACCTCTCTATGCTTTCTACCTCAAACTCTATCTATCCAAATCATATGCATTCTGTTGAAACTATCAAATGTCTTCTCTGCGTCCTTGTCAGTAGAAGATACAGAGACAAACATTAAATCTGTTTTAAATGCTCAATTCTTATTGCCTGAAACCCGGAGAAGCTGGAACGACCATTCGACAGTCCAGGTGGGCGTGGGAACGTGGGACAACTCCTAGTATGTTGCATGTTCGCCACGTGTCCCTCAGATGTGAACCGCCAGGGGCACCTGCGTAATTGTGTTGTGCCCTCCCTCTCCCTATAAATGCTCATCCATCGCTGTCAAAATCTTTCTTCCACCTCTCCACCTCGACAAACCCTAGTGCCACCGCTACCTCTCGACGACGCCGGCGACGAAGCGCTTAGCTGCCGCGACCTCTCCGACGCCGTCTTCATGCCGGCCGCGGACATCGTCTTCTCCGCCGCCGCCATAGGTGTCCTCCGTCGCCAAGTTAGGGCACGGAAGATCGAACTGCTCGGCCTCATCTTCTACTCCGTCTAGCAGTTCATCGTGTGGTAAATTAAAACTCTCTTTTTACCGTCTTTTTGATCCGAAAGATTCATCCTTTCTACCAAAAGTGGTTTCTGCCTCCACTAATTTGGATCTATCATGTCTGCATCTCATATGATGCCTAGTATATTCACTTATGCTTCACACGTAGTTAGATTCCTCACTTGTACTTATTCTTGGACTCGTACAAATCTGGAACCAAGTCTCAACATAAGTGAATGTCTTCGCGCTATGAGGTCAATGTCTTCTAAACTGATTTATCTTCAAAGTCTTCTGAGAATGCATATGACCTCTTCCCCTTCCCTCGCATCTCTAATGTTGTCACAGGTACATGTCCGTGGGAGAATCCCTTGGTTCTCATAGTCTGCATTCATTTGCAGAATTCTTACAGCATCATATCAACTCTCCCGAAGCCAGTTCCTGTCTCACCAGCAGACGGAAGCCTTTGATAGTGTTGAAGCCATTCAGTCTGAACCTCATGGCAACAGAGAAGTCTGCAAGGAAGGGTGGCAGACAACGCCGTGGGAATACATCAAGAGATTTGCCTCCTGACCTCTATGAGTTGTACAAGACTGATCCAGAGGAGGACTACAATCAGCGCAAAACACGAATCCAATGGATTCGAAGATATTGGGCAGAACAATGGTACGAGTACAGGTTCGTGACCCAGGAATATGCTGAGAAGAATGCCATCAAGCGACCCTTGGGAGACATCTTGTACAGAAATCTTCCACCCAAGTCCAGAGCTGAAGCCATTGAACAAGGCTTCTACCCTTGCATGGTCCGTGGACCGCAGCCTGCTGATGCTGACCCATCTTCGCTGCTATGGTGTCGTGACGACAATCTGTTCAAGCGCAACTTCCAGTTTGCCAAGAACTCTGCCAAAGAAAACAAGAAGTCTTGGGGATTAGACTTCAACCCAGGTCCCTCTGCTCCTCGTGCCGATGGCACACGCAAAGCTGAACCCAATCTTGTTGGGCTCTTCTACAACCTAGAAGGTCTCATCACTCATATTATGGTTCAAGGGAGAGACGTGGATCAACCTGCAGATGATGCTGATTCTGATGAAGCGCCTGCACCACCGAAGCCTAGGAAGCTGAAGAAATCCAAGGCTTCGAAGCCTTCCACTGCACCAAAAGCTTCATGAGCGAAGCCTCTGGCCACTGCTCCTGCTGCACCAAGTGTGCAGTCTGAAGATCTCTCACGCATCTCCAAGTCTGAGAAGAAGAAGAAGAAGCCCATGCACACTCCTAGTCCAGCTCTGACCCCTGCTGCAGTTCTGAGGAATGAGAACGACGCCATTGATCTGTCGAGTGACGACGATCTTGCTGATGACGCTCTTGAGCAGCTGATAAAGAGCAAGCAAGAGGCGGAAATCTTCAATGAGTTGCCTCTCTTTGATGTGGAAGTATTAAACAACTTCATTGACGCGTGGTTTGACACTCCCAATCTCAGCTTTGATGATCTGCAACTTCCCATTGGGCTAAGCGTCTCCTTCCATGGCGCCATTGCTCCTGAGCTGGCTCTTGCTCAGAAAATTGTTGAGCTGAAGCACAAGATCGACTTTGAAAAGGCTCAGTTCAAGAAGCACATGGCCAAGCTCAGCGTGGCAGACGTCCAAAACTTCAAGGTCATGCTGCATGAGCTCAAGGAAGCGTTTCACAAGAAACGTGATGAAGCCAAAGGTTCTCGTGAGCGCATGAAGATTCTCGCTGCCAAGTGTGTTCAAGCTTACAATGAAGCTGAGAAGCGCAAGGCACTTGGGCGTCCTAGCATCGACCCCAAGATGGCTGCCAAGAAAAAGAAGCCAACTGTGGACCAAGCTGAACCATCCAGGCGTGAAGAACCACGCATTGTCTTCCCCGCAAGTATGATAGGCGTGAAGCCTAAGGTCCCCACAGTGGCTTCAGAGCTTCAGAAGACAAGGGCAGCTGAAGCCAAAGCTAGAAAGTGCAAGACCAAGAACACCACTGATGATGCTCCACCCACCAAGAAGCGCAAGACCAAGAAGAGAGATCGGGCTGCTCCCACAGAGCCCCTTGTCGTCGAGCCAATTTCTGTTGCTCGTCCTACATCTGCACAACAAGAACATCGTTTGATAGTTCTTCCCCAGAGGCTCCTGAAGCTGAAGACATTCCAGCTATTGACCCCACCGCAGCTGAAGACATTGGTCATCAAGACAATGTTGAAGATGATGAAGTCCTTCCTCAGATCGAGCACAATGTGGTATCATCGCCTGTTCTTACGAACAGCGAACTCATCAGCATTGGTCGTCCTTTGACGCCAATTGCTCAGGATGACTCATGGGCTGATCACCCTCAAGACTCCCCCCGTCAAGCAGAAACACCAGTTACTCCCCCAACTCAAGTCACCACTCCGGTGCTTGAAGATGAAGACTTTGTGGCCCAACCAACTCCATATCCACAAGTGTCGCCAGCGTTCCGCAGGCTTCGTAAAGGACCAAGGCCACAGGTCACTCTGTCAAGTGTTCCAGAAGGAGAAGAGCGCCAATCGGTTTCACGCCAAGTATTTCCTGAAGCCTCTCCAACTGTGAACAACCTTGAGTCTGAAGCCAAAGCGGCTGAAGATATTCCGGCTGCATTAGCCGATGACCAAGAAGAACCAAGAGAAGAAGAAGAACGTGTTGCTACACCCCCAACCAATCAAGTTGTTCTCGAGGAGAACGTGTCCGACCCTCCAGCTCCTCAAGTGGAGGTTAACAATACTGAGGAGACCACCAACACCAACAATGAAGCCAATGACGTTGTCATGGCTGAAGCTAATGTGGCACATGAAGTCAATGTGGTGCCCGAAGTGATAGCACCTGAAGTCAATGCTGCACCTGATGCAAATTTGCAGCCTGAAGTCACTGCCACTGCTCCTGTACCGCCTCGCAGGCCACATACTATCGAGCAAGCATACAACTATGGTCAGCTGGTCACTGTCAGATGGCCTATTCTGGTTCCTCCACCTGCTGCTGGTCCGCAATTTGATTACCATGTCGAGCACAGGCCTCAGGTCCAGAAGCCGAAGCCAAGACTGCCCAGGTTTCCAGGTACTGCCACTTCACCAGGGTCCTTCAATGCAAATGGCTTCATTGCGCACAACACTTTCTTTGATAGGGCAAAGAACCCCTACTCCAAGCCAAGTATTTCATCTGATTGGTTCTGGAGCTATCAGCAGCGCTGCTATTATTCTTGTGTTCTTTATGACCAAGGGCGCATTTTCCCTCATATGCATCTCGACTGTGAAGCCATTGCTGGATTGCCATGCCTTGAAGAAGCCCTTGACTGCTTCCGTGATGCTGGATTGCTGAATTTTGTGACTGATAAGGAGCATTGGAATGAAGAGCTTCTGCTGCAATTCTATGCCACCCTCCACATTCGCGGCTACAACAGGGATCCGAAGCAATGGGTCCTTGAGTGGATGACAGGCAATGTACACCATGAAGCTAAAGCTCTTGACATTATTGAGCTTAATAGTCTGCCCACTCCAGGTGAACTATATGAACCTGGTTGTCAGCTTCACCGCAATGCTTTGGTGAGCATCTTTCAGAAGCCAGAGCCCAACATGAGCCAAATGCTGAGCATGATGAAGGCTCTGCCACATGACGCTGATTACCCAAAGGATTTCTTTGTCGAAGACCTCGAGTATCTGCCCCGCACTATTTATCATATTATCAGGCAAACTCTATGGCCTGTCAAAGGACATTCTTCAGCAGCAAAACTTGAAGGAGCAATGAAGACTTTGGTCTTTTATATCTTCAAAGGCATCAGCTTCAATGCTCAAGACTTCTTTATCAGGCAGTTGGCTGCATCAAGCTCTGCTCTCTTTGGACTGAAATTCTACGCTCCATGGGTTATGCGCCTCATCAAGCTTCATTCAGCTGTCAACTATCAGCCCTCTGCTCGCAACCATCTGATATTTTTTCCAGAGGTTGATATGTCAGTTGAAGCCATATACCCAGAGCCTGCCAAGGAGCCCATTTATCTTCACAACGCTGATCATCAAAGCTTAACGCAACCCATTGAAGGAGTCCAGACAGTCACCCATGTTTATCTGTTGGCTGGCAATACATGCTTACCTCACCGTGCTCAAACTAAAGCCACTGAAAGCACTATTGCTCAAAGGCCTCGGAAGCGATCTCGTGTTCTCAATGACCGAGAGCTTCTCGTTGCTCTGCATCAGAAACAGGATAAACATCACTACTGGCTGAAGCGTCAGATGCAAAGCCTCTTGGTGGACATCAATCGCATTCGCAATCTTGCCACCAAGAATGCCTTTGTCACACATGAAACCTGTCGGAGGTCATGGAAGAGTTTGACATTGCTGAGTGCTGAAGCAGATCTTCAAGACGATGGCTTCACTGAAAGATTCAAGTTTGACTCCACTCCTCCAAGGAATGCTGTCTTGCGATGAACTCCGTCTCTTGAAGAGTCTGATTATTCCTCCTCAGCTGCAACGGTGAATGCCCGAGTCATAGATGACCAAGATGATGCTACCTCACCACCTCCTACTTCGGCGTGTATCGACACTGCACCAAGTTCTTCTGCACCGCCAAACCCTGACGCCGACCCTGCATCTTCTCCTACTCCTTCTGGGAACGAGTAGAGGCTCTATGTCTTCAAACCTTTTTGGTCCTTACTGACAAAAGGGGGAGAAGCATATGAGTTGATAGTCTTCAAGCGGGTCCATATGGGTGGTTACTTTATATTTTGCCTAGTGTTTACAACTCTCGCTTTTGATACATTTGGTTCTTTGAGTTGTAACACTTAAACTTGATGGTCGTCTGCTACTTGTTTGCTATTTTGTGATGCGATGATAAATTCCGCATGTGCGATGATAAATCCCGTACAAAGTCATATTGCAGACGTCCATTTTTCATTATGCATGTCATTTTCTTCGTTATATCAAATCATGCATGATGAATTGTCTTCATGAGTTGAAGAGGATCTCCACAAGTACAACCTGCCATGTGCATTTGCATTCCAAAAGCAAATTACTTATATGCACATCTTCAGGGGGAGCCTTTTGCTACTTATGAAGACAATACCTAGATCCTTTACAATTTCACATACTTTTATCCCCGTTGAAAACTTCAACCAGTTTGTCATCAATCACCAAAAAGGGGGAGATTGTAAGTGCATCTAGTGCCACCCCTAGTTGGTTTTGGAGTATTGACGACAAACCTGGTTGAGGGACTAATGTGTTTGTGAGAATTGCAGGATAAAACAGGTAGTAGTCCCTCATTGATTCAGTTTACCTACCAGAGATGACCCCTAAAAATGTATGAAGACATTGAAGACAAAGGTGGTATGTGAAGATATTCACATTGAAGACTATGGCAAGAGAAGACATCGCGTGAAGACTATGCAGCGCGAAGACTTAGTTGTTTCGTTGTTTCCTTTTCTTCTTTATTGAGTCATAGGAACCACCGTACTGTTAAGTGGGGTCCCAGTGAACAAAGTTAGAGTGACTGAAGTGATGCTCAACCAAATCCTATGTCTTCGAGGGAAGACAATGAGAGCAAATCTTATCCAGAGCTGGATGAGTCAGCTTTACTTGTAGCCCAAGTCAAGCTGTCGCGTGTGTTTGAGTTCTCTAATCCGTACACACAAGTATTTCCTGATCTCCACAAGCATCGCCTGCATTCCGCAGGCTTCGCAAAGGACCAAGGCCACATGTCACTCTGTCAAGTGTTCCAGAAGGAGAAGAGCGCCAATCGGTTTCACGCCAAGTATTTCCTGAAGCCTCTCCAACTGTGAACAACCCTGAGTCTGAAGCCAAAGCGGCTGAAGATATTCCGGCTGCATCAGCCGATGACCAAGAAGAACCAAGAGAAGAAGAAGAACGTGTTGCTACACCCCCAACCAACCAAGTTGTTCTCGAGGAGAACGTGTCCGACCCTCCAGCTACTCAAGTGGAGGTTAACAACATTGAGGCGCCCACCAACACCAACAGTGAAGCCAATGACGTTGTCATGGCTGAAGCTAATGTGGCACCTGAAGTCAATGTGGTGCCCGAAGTGATAGCACCTGAAGTCAATGCTGCACCTGATGCAAATCTGCAGCCTCAAGTCACTGTCACTGCCACTGCTCCTGTACTGCCTCCCAGGCCACATACTATCGAGCAAGCATACAATTATGGTCAGCTGGTCACTGTCAGATGGCCCATTCTAGTTCCTCCACCTGCTGCTGGTCCGCAATTTGACTATCATGTCGAGCACAGGCCTCGGGTCCAGAAGCCGAAGCCAAGACTGCCCAGGTTTCCAAGTACTGCCACTTCACCAGGGTCCTTCAATGCAAATGTCTTCATTGCACACAACACTTTCTTTGATAGCGCCAAGAACCCCTATTCCAGGCAAAGGATTTCATCAGATCGGTTCTAGAGCTATCAGCAACGAAGTTATTATTCTTGTGTTCTTTATGACCAAGGGCGCATCTTTCCTCATATGCGTCTTGACTGCGAAGCCATTGCTGGATTGCCATGCCTTGAAGAAGCCCTTGACTGCTTCCGTGATGCTGGATTGCTGAATTTTGTGACTGATAAGGAGCATTGGAATGAAGAGCTTCTGCTGCAATTCTATGCCACTCTCCACATTCGCGGCTACAACAGGGATCCGAAGACATGGGTCCTTGAGTGGATGACAGGCAACGTACACCATGAAGCTAAAGCTTTTGACATTATTGAGCTCACTGGTCTGCCCACTCAAGGTGAACTATATGAACCTGGTTGTCAGCTTCACCGCAATGCATTGGAGAGCATCCAATAAAGGTTCTGGTGTCCCACAAGGGATCTGATGTGAGCATCGGTACTCAACCAGAAGAAGAAAGAAAGCAAAGAGATCGGATTATGAAAACAACTGACTAATTCAAAGCTCAAATGCAAAGGAATTATAAGCTCCAAATCAAGGGATCAGAAGCAAACACTCTGATCAAGGATGGATAAGTTGAGTAGGCTTAAGGGTACAATCGATGGCAATTTCATTGGTCGAGATCCAACTCATGTTCAAAATGACGTCTGAGCTGGAAGGATGAATTCTAGGATCTGATTGAGGATTGCGAGCATTCGCAACATATTGGTTCAAGTGACTCGAAATGATAGTGACAGAGGATGTCAACGGAGATTACTAGAAGTATGGACTTAACCATAATACAGGAAGGCAAGGAAATCAAGAGCAATGGGCTGCTGAGGATCTTCAGAAAGTCAAATGGTATTTTGAGGACTTTTGTGAAACACATGAACAGCTAGAGATGAGCGGATACTCAGCATGTGCGAGGAATTATCCGTAGGGGTATTTATGTGGCAAGGAACTGCAAGTCAGTAGGCACAAAGTATACCCGGAACAATAGAGATAATTTCGGGGTATCTTGTAATAACAAGATCAACGGGGAATGATTGTATGAATGGCAAGTGTACTTGGTTATCCATTGGGGTTTATCGAAGGAATGGAATTGCAAAACTGATGGCACAAAGTATCGTGGGAACATCGAAGAGTAACTTCGGAATCTTCGAGTGCATCAAGTGATCATCTGTATCGAGTGGCTCTCCAGGAGGAAGTAGTTACGAGAACCTAGAGTTAGAGTTATTAAAACCATTTGGCCCGAGTAGAAGAGAGATAAGAGTCCCAGAGTATAGACGAGGAATAAAAGATCCTAATACCACCCAATGGCGACGTGGGCCCGTAAGCCACACAGCCATGTTAGTAAAAGTTTAGCAATGACTTGACTCAACTTCGGCCAAGGAGTTGGAAAGGGGGATTCCTACAGGCAGTCGGCTCTAATACCAACTTGTGATGCCCTCGATTCAATCGTACACTAATCATACACGCAAACGTGTACGATCATGATCAGGGACTCATGGGAAGATATCACAACACAAATCTAAAAATAAAAATAAGTCATACAAGCATCATAATACAAGCAAGGGGCCTCGAGGGCTCGAATACAAGTGCTCGATCATAGACGAGTCAGTGGAAGCAACAATATCTGAGTACAGACATAAGTTAAACAAGTTGCCATAAGATGGCTAGCACAAACTGGGATACAGATCGAAAGACGCACAGGCCTCCTGCCTGGGATCCTCCAAAACTACCGCTGGTCGTCGTCAGCGGCCTGCACGTAGTAGTAGGCACCTCCGGTGTAGCAGGAGTCGTCGTCGAAGGTGGCGTCTGGCTCCTGGGCTCCAGCATCTGGTTGCGATAACCAGGTAGAATGGAAAGGGGGAAAAGAGGGAGAAAAGCAACCGTGAGTACTCATCCAAAATACTCGCAAGCAAGGATCTACACTACATATTGATGGGCATCTGTGTAAAGGGGCAATATCGTGGACTGAACTGCAGAATGCCAGAATAAGAGGGGGATAGCTAGTCCTGTCGAAGACTACGCTTCTGGTAGCCTCCATCTTGCAGCATATAAAGAGAGTAGATTGTAAGTTCACCAAGTAGCATCGCATAGCATAATCCTACCAGGCGATCCTCCCCTCGTCGCCCTGTGTGAGAGCGATCACCGGGTTATATCTGGCACTTGGAAGGGTGTGTTTTATTAAGTATCTGATTCTAGTTGTCATAAGGTCAAGGTACAACTCCGGGTCGCCTGTTACCGTGGACACGGCTATTCGAATAGATCAACTTCCCTGTAGGGGTGCACCACATTACCCGACACGCTCGATCCCTCTGGCCGGGCACACTTTCCTGGGTCATGTCCGGCCTCGGGAGATCAACACGTCACGACCCTACCTAGGCTCAACAGAGAGGTTAGCACGCCGGTCTAAATCCTATGCGCGCAGGGGTCTGGGCCCATCGCCTATTGCACACCTGCACATTGCGAACGCGGCCGGAAGTAGACCTAGCCCCCTTAATACAAGTGCGGGCTTACGGTCCAATGCGGCGCGTGCCGCTCAGTCGCTGACGTCAAAAAGAGCTTCGGCTGATACCACGACGCCGGTTGCCCATATCTTGTCCCACGTGGCGGTTAGTGTGTATAAGGCCAACAACCCAACTCAGATCAAATACCAAGATCTCGTTAAGCATGTTATTATGAAGTAACCGCGGACACCGACCAGGGCCAGGCCCACCTCTCTCCTAGGTTGTCTCAACCTGCCCTGTCGCTCTGCCATAAAGTAATAGTCGGGGGCCGTGGGAACTCAGGCCCACCACTACCTGGATGGAGCCACCTGTCCTTTCAGCCCCCACATCGGAATCACATGCGGGTACTCAACGAGCCGACCTGACTTTAGTCACCACCTGTATAGTATGTATGTATGTATGTATGTATGTATGTATGTATATATGTATATACTCGTGATCACCTCCCGAGTGATCACGGCCCGATAGTATAGCATGGCAGACGGACAAGAATGTAGGGCCACTAATGGATACTAGCATCCTATACTAAGCATTTAGGATTGCAGGTAAGGGTAACAACTGTAGCAACAATGACAGGCTATGCAGCAGAATAGGATTAACCGAAAGCAGTAACATGCTACACTACTCTAATGCAAGCAGTAGAGAGAAGGAATAGGTGATATCTGGTGATCAAGGGGGGGGCTTGCCTGGTTGCTCTGGCAAGTAGGGGCCGTCAACAACGTAGTCGGTCGGGGCACCAGCAGCGGCGTCAGTCTCGTAGTCTACCGGAGAGAAGAGGGGGAAGAAACAATGAATACAATGCAAATAGATGCACATCGATGCATGACATGACAAGTAGCAGTGCTAGGTGTGCCCTAACGCAATAGGAGGTGATACCGGCGAAGGGGGGAAACAACCGGGAAAGTATCCCCGGTGTTTCGCATTTTCGGACAGATGAATCGGAGGGGGACAGTTGTGTGTTTGCTATGCTAGGGTGTGTGGCGGACGAACTGGCTGCATATCCGGATTCGTCTCGTCGTTCTGAGCAACTTTCATGTACAAAGTTTTTCCATCCGAGCTACGGTTTATTTTATATTAATTTCAACAAAATCATTTTTAGCATTTATGTAATTATTATAAAACAACATTATCCAGAATAGTGCTTGCTGACATGATCATGACTTCAGCATGACATCAGCAGTCAACTGCGACCGTTGACCAGTCAAACTGACACACGGGCCCGTTTGTCATTAATTGTTTAATTAACTAACAATTAATTAGGTTAATTAGTGATTAGATTAATCTAATTATGATTAATTAATTAATTAATTTAATTATTATTTATTTATTTTTTATAAAAATGTTCTGGGGGGTTGGGGCCCCACATGTCATAGGGCCTTAACGGGTGCGGACAGCGGGCACTGCCCAAGCGGGCGCAGCCGGCGCCCAACCGCTAGCCTCGCTCGCGGACAACCGGGGGGAAGGCACGGCGAGCCGTGGCCCGGGCGCGACCAGCGGCCACCGCTGGGGCTCCGGCACGGCGGAGGGAGCTGCAGGAGGAGGGCCGCGGCCAAGTGCACAAGAGGGGGGCGCGCTTGCGGGGAAGAAGGGGGGCGACGAAGGCGAGGGCGCGAAAGGGGCAGCAGGCCGGAGCGGGCAGGCCACGGTAGCCAGGCAGCGCGCGTGCGCGGGCGAGCGGCGAGCAGGAACCGGAGCGGGCGCATCTAGGTGCGGCGGGACGGCTGCGGGGCATAGCAACAGGCACGGGCACGGCGAGGAACGGCCGGCACGCGAAGCACGTAGCAGCAGGGGCGGGAAGCGTCGCGGAGCGACGCACAGCGGGCGCGGGGCGCAGGCGCGTGCGAGGGCGCACTGAGCGCGGCGGGCCGATTGGTACAGCGCGGAAGGGGAGCGGCACGAGAAGCGGAGGCGCCGGCGACGGGCCGGCCGGACAGGGTGCGGCGTCGCGGCCGCGGCTATCGATGCTCGAGGGCGGAGGGCAAAGGGGAAGAGGCCGAGGGCCTCACCGTATGGTGTAGGGGCTAGGCAGCGGGGTTCGAGGAGGAG
The DNA here is from genome assembly GCF_018294505.1 of Triticum aestivum. Classification (NCBI taxonomy): domain Eukaryota; kingdom Viridiplantae; phylum Streptophyta; class Magnoliopsida; order Poales; family Poaceae; genus Triticum; species Triticum aestivum. The sequence goes on from NC_057811.1 coordinate 278,312,644, forward strand.
GACGGGGACGACGACGGCGGGGTCGAAGTCGGGGTGGCGGTCCGGCGAGCGGCAACGACGGTCCGGGACAGCACCAGCGACGGGGTCGGGGAGGCGACGAGCAACGGCGTCGGGGCGGCTCCAGGGCGTGGTGGCGCGATGACGGCGAGGTCCGGCGACGGAGACGAGGTGGCGGGGCTCGGTCGTCGGGATCTGGGGGGAACGAGCGCCCCCGATCCAGTTCGGGTCATGGGGGCAGGAGCGAGTGGTTGGTGGGGGGTCGTGGGGGGTGTGGGGTGCGGCAGTTAGGTCACGGGGGGAGGGGTTAGGTGTAGTCTGCGGGTGTGGGGTGGCCGTGTGGGCTGGCCTGGCCGGCCGGCTGAATGGCCAGCTGGGCCACGAGGCCCACTGGGGGAGGTGGGGTTTTCCTTTTTCTTTTTTTACTTAACCTTTTCTATTTTCTTTAGATTAGGGCATTAACCAATTTGCAAAAAAATTGGTTCACCACCAATATTAACAAATGACATTTTGCCACATGACGAACATTTTATTTTAGGTATTTGAAAACTTTTGAGTTTGACTTGACTTTGAATTTGGACCGGATTCGAACCAACTCGAGCTAACAACAGTAATCATGATGACGTGGCATCATTAGCAGGAAATTACTGTAGCTTAATTACCTGAGCGTCACACCATAGTCCGTTGATACGCCTAGTTGATGTGAGACTATCTTCTTCTTTTTTGTCTTCTCCACAACCACCATTCTATTCCACATATAGTGCTATGTCAATGGCTCATGCTCATGTATTGCGTGAAAATTGAAAAGGTTTGAGAACATCAAAAGTATGAAACAATTGCTTGGCTTGTCATCGGGGTTGTGCATGATTTAAATATTTTGTGTGATGAAGATAGAGCATAGCCAGACTATATGATTTTGTAGGGATAACTTGCTTTGGCCATGTTATTTTGAGAAGACATGATTGCTTTGTTAGTATGCTTGAATTATTATTGTTTTCATGTCAATATTAAACTTTTGTTTTGAATCTTATGGATCTGAATATTCTTGCCACAGTAAAGAAGATTACATTGATAAATATGTTAGGTAGCATTCCACATCAAAAATTCTGTTTTTATCATTTACCTACTCGAGGACGAGCAGGAATTAAGCTTGGGCATGCTTGATACGTCTCCAACGTATCTATAATTTTTGATTGTTCCATGCATTATCCATCTAGGATGTTTTATATGCATTTATATGCTATTTTATATGATTTTTGGGACTAACCTATTAACCTAGAGCCCAGTGCCAGTTTCTGTTTTTTCCTTGTTTTTGAGTATTGCAGAAAAGGAAAACCAAACGGAGTCCAATTGACCTGAAATTTTACGGAGATTATTTTTGGACCAGAAGAAGCCCACGAAGCATCGGATATGGGCCAAAAGAGTCCTGAGGCACCCACGAGGGTGGGGGGCGCGCCCTACCCCCTGGGCGCGCCCCCTACCTCGTTGCCGCCTCGAAGACCCCCCTGACTTGTTCCCGATGCCAACACCTCTTATATATACCCAAACTTCCAGAACATAACCTAGATCAGGAGTTCCACCGCCGCAAGCCTCTGTAGCAACCGAAAACCAATCTAGACCCGTTTCGGCACCCTGCCGGAGGGGGGAATCCCTCTCCGGTGGCCATCTTCATCATCCCGGCGCTCTCCATGACGAGGAGGGAGTAGTTCACCCTCAGGGCTGAGGGTATGTACCAGTAGCTATGTGTTTGATCTCTCTCTCTCTTGTGTTCTTGATTTGGCACGGTCTTGATGTATCGCGAGCTTTGCTATTATAGTTGGATCTTATGATGTTTCTCCCCCTCTACTCTCTTGTAATGGATTGAGTTTTCCCTTTGAAGTTATCTTATCGGATTGAGTCTTTAAGGATTTGAGAACACTTGATGTATGTCTTGCATGTGCTTATCTGTGGTGACAATGGGATATTCACGTGATCTAGCTTATGTATGTTTTGGTGATCAACTTGCGGGTTCTGTAACATTGTGAACTTATGCATAGGGGTTGGCACACGTTTTCGTCTTGACTCTCCGGTAGAAACTTTGGGGCACTCTTTGAAGTTCTTTGAGTTGGTTGAATAGATGAATCTGAGATTGTCTGATGCATATCATATAATCATACCCACGGATACTTGAGGTGACATTGGAGTATCTAGGTGACATTAGGGTTTTGGTTGATATGTGTCTTAAGGTGTTATTCTAGTACGAACTCTATCATAGATCGAACGGAAAGAATAGCTTCGTGTTATTTTACTACGGACTCTTGAATAGATCGATCAGAAAGGATAACTTTGAGGTGGTTTCATACCCTACAATAATCTCTTCATTTGTTCTCTGCTATTAGTGACTTTGGAGTGACTCTTTGTTGCATGTTGAGGGATAGTTATATGATCCAGTTATGTTATTATTGTTGAGAGAACTTGCACTAGTGAAAGTATGAACCCTAGGCCTTGTTTCCTAGCATTGCAATACCTGTTGTGCTCACTTTTATCATTAGTTACCTTGCTGTTTTTATATTTTCAGATTACAAAAACCTATATCTACCATCCATATTGCACTTGTATCACCATATCTTCGCCGAACTAGTGCACCTATACAATTTACCATTGTATTGGGTGTGTTGGGGACACAAGAGACTCTTTTTTATTTGGTTGTAGGGTTGCTTGAGAGAGACCATCTTCATCCTACGCCTCCCACAGATTGATAAACCTTAGGTCATCCACTTGAGGGAAATTTGCTACTGTCCTACAAACCTCTGCACTTGGAGGCCCAACAACGTCTACAAGAAGAAGGTTGTGTAGTAGACATCAATACTCTACCCTCGAAAACTGTTGTGATCCCTATACTTGTGGGTTATCAACACGCATGTATCGTTGCTATTAAGGATAATAAGATGGGATCTATTTCAACATGAATAGATCCTGTCTACATCATGTCATCGCACTTATTGCATTACTCCGTTTTTCCATGAACTTAATACACTAGATGCATGCTGGATAGCGTTCGATGTCTGGAGTAATAGTAGTAGATGTAGGCAGGAGTCGGTCTACTAATCTTGGACGTGATGCCTATATACATGATCATTACCTTGGATATCGTCATAATTATTTTCTTTTATGTAAATTGCCCAACAGTAATCTGTCTACCCACCATATGATATTTTCTCGAGAGAAGCCTCTAGTGAAATCTACGGGCCACCAGTCTATTTCCTATCATATTAAAAAAAACAAAAACACCTTGCTACACTTTTTCTTTATTTATTTTACTTTGTGTTTTAGTTAGATGTATTTATCAAATCTCATACAATTTAATCTATTTCAATACCGAGGAGGGATTGACAACCCCTCTTACGCGTTGGGTTGCAAGTTTTTGTGGTTTGTGTGCAAGTGTTGTTTACATAGTGTTGCTTGGTTCTCCTACTGGATTGATAACCTTGGTTTCATAACTGAGGCAAATACTTACCTTTACTATGCTGCATCATCCTCTCCTCTTTTGGGAATTACCAATGCATATACAAGCAATCAGAAAGAATTTCTGGTGCCGTTGCCGGGGAGACATCATCAACATCTATCAGGTACCTACGCATAAACTCTCATCTCCTTGCAATTACTTTATTTTCCACTTGCCACTCATTTTAATTTCCCCCACTTCTAAAAAGCTTTTACAAAAATACAAAAATATTGTTTCGTTTGTCTTTTTCTTGTTTGCTATCTTTGCTTGTTTTGCCATGTTCCTTCTATTTGCTTGCATATTCACTTGCTAAAAATCTATTGATATGGATCCTCATCCACTTGCTAATCTTTTCAGAAAAGCAAATTATGATGAACCAATTGCTTGTGAGTTGAGTGCACTTGATTATCTCTATGAAGTTTTGCTTGAAAATCATGAATCTGAAAATTGTGATGAAATGTTAAACGAAGAAATTTATAAGGTGATTCATTATAGCCCCTTGAATGAAAAAACATGATTGCAATGATGTTATTATAAGTTCTATTCATGTCAATTATGTTTCTTGGGGATAATCATTTTGTTATGTCCACTACTTCCTGCAATGATCATGATTGGGGTAATGCTTCTTATGATCTTGATAACTTATTTAACCCTCATGATGAATATTACATTGATAATAATGTTTGCAATAATGTTGAAAGTGGGTTTGGAAGAGCGTCAACTTTAGGTAAAAATAATCCGACATATTTGGAGAGTGTTCAATCTTATGGATTTTTTTAAGGAACTGGGTTTGGAGAGGTCATGACTTTAGTTGATGTTAATCCCACTATCTTGGAAGATTATAAAACTTTTATGCATGTGGATCATGAAGAGAAAATTTTATATGATAGTTATATTGTTGAATTTGATCTTGATCTTCCATGTAATTATTATGAGAGAGCAAAATATGGTTGTAGAAATTTCATGTTACTAAATTACCTCTTGTTATGCTGAGATTGTCAATGTTTTATTCCTCTCCTTTGCATATGCTAGACATTTCTTGTATTGATAATTTGTTTCCCTATAAAATGCCAATGCATAGGAAGTATGTTAGACTTAAATGTGTTCGTCACATGTTTAGGATGCTCTCTTTGTGCTTCAATTCTTCTCTTTCATTTGAGCATCATTGAAATCTCAAAGCCTATCTTAATGGCTATAAAGAAAGAGCTTGTTGGGAGGAAACCCAATATTTATCCTTTAAATTTTTGTTTCTTTTCTGTTTTTCAATAAATACACAATTATGCCTCTGTTATGATTGTGATTTTTATGTTTTAATCAGTGTTTGTACCAAGTAATACCTTTAGGATGGCTTGGGTGATAGTTGAATTGATCATCTTGGAAAACAAAAACTATTGCATCCAGTAGCTGAATTTTTTGAAATCACAGAAGCGAAAAAAATTCTGAATACACAAGTTTGATATACGAATTGCCTTTGTTGTCCTAATTTTTTAGATTTTTGGAGTTATAGAAGTATGGTTAAAGTCCAGATTACTATAGACTGTTCTGTTTTTGACAGATTCTGTTTTCGTTGAATTGTGTGCTTATTTTGATGAATCTATGGATTGTATTGGGGGGTATAAGCCATGGTGAAGTTAGAATACAGTAGGTATAATGCAATAATAAAGTATGAATGGGTTTGCAACAGTACTTAGAGTGGTGATTTGCTTTATTATACTAACGGATCTCACGAAGGTTTTTGTTAAGTTTTGTGTGATTGAAGTTTTCAAGTTTTGGGTGAGATCACTATGGATGAAGGAATAAGGAGTGAAAAGAGCCTAAGCTTGGGGATGCCCATGGCACCCCAAGGTTATATTCAAGGAGAACCAAGCAACTAATCTTGGGGATGCCCCGGAAGGCATCCCGTCTTTCTTCTAACGACCATCGGTAATTTTACTTGGAGCTATATTTTTATTCGTCACATATCATGAGTTTTTCTTGGAGCGTCTTGTATTATATGAGTCTTTTCTTGTTTTGCTTTTTAGTTTTTCACAATCAACATTGCTGGACACAGCTATTTGAGAGAGCCATAATGATGCTATGATTTGTTCGAATTGCTCTACGTGCTTCACTTAATTTTATTTTGAGCTGTGGAATTGCTCTAGTGTTTCACTTATATCTTTTTGAGCGCGGTGGTGCTTTAATTTTGAAGAAATATGCTCTCATGCTTCACTTCGATTTTTTTTATAGTTAGTAGAATTTTAAAGAAATATCCTCTCATGCTTCACTTATATTATTTTGAGAGATGAAAATTTTCAAGAAATATTTGTGCTCTTGTTCTTCACTTAAATTTATTTGAGAGCTTGAAAAGTAGGAATGGTAATATATGAAACTAGTCCCAAAGTGATAGATATTCAAGAGGGATAATAAAAACTATCACGAAGATCATAGGATATTAAAACTTTATTCCTTTCAATAGTTCTATGATATGGAGATAGTAATATGTTAGTCATGTTGGTGAGTAATTATGCTTTAGTAAGAATATTGCTGTTAAGGTTTGTGATTCCCTATGCAAGCACGAAAGTCAATAGTTATGCAATGAAGTTAGATCCTACTTGTGGTGCATTATTAGGTGTTAGTTATGCTTAATGCTCGTTTATGATCGTTTTCGTTTTTTTGGTTGGTTGCTTCACAATCTATTTGCTAGCCTTTCCTTGTACTAAGCAGGAATACTGCTTGTGCATCCAAAATCCTTAAACCCAAGTTGTGCCAAATGAGTCCACCATACATACCTATATGCGGTATTTCCATGTCGTTCCAAGTAAATTTGTATGTGCCAACTCTAATTTTCAAAATAAATTTCCTATTTTGTGTGCCCGTACAGCTCATGAAGCGGCAGGGGGTGGCCAATATTTTGCATGCTAGATATTTTATTCTCAAGATGAGTGTTTATTAACTTGTCATTGCACGAGAGTGTGGCAAGGTAATAGGGATGCCCGATACCGAAATGAAAAAAATATTTATGATGTCAAATAATAAATTCCTTGTTAAGTGTTGGTATGGAAGGCACCCGTGGATACGGCTAGCAATGGATTGTGAAAGAATGGTGGAAAAAGGAATAAAGTTTATTTTATGTTTGGGAACCACCCATGATTTATCTAGCATGGAAAGTATTGGGAATTCTCAGTCGTTTTTCATTGACGGGCAAAGCATGCCTCTCAAAGCATTTTTACCTCTCAATTTAAGCTTTGACCTCTGGCATCTCTACAAATCTCTGCTTCCCTCTGCGAAGGGCCTATCTATTTACTTTGTGCAATTTTTATTTTTTGAGTCTCCATCTTCTATTATAAGTCACCAACTAGGGAGCACTATTATAATACTTGTGCATTGGATGTAGCTAATATTTGAGTGCTTTCCATGAATGGATCAATGATTAAGCATAATGGGCTAGGGATAGCTTTCTTCATGTTGGTATTTTGAAAGACATAGTTGCTTGTTGATATGCTTGAGTATTGAGGTCTTCATGTCAAATTATAGACTATTTCTTTGAATCATCTAAAGTCCAAATGGCCATGCTACAAAAGAAAAGAATATGTGATGAATATGATGGGTAGCATTCCACATCAAACATTATGTTTTTATTGTTTACCTACTCGAGGACGAGCAGGAATTAAGCTTCGGAATGTTGATACGTCTGCAAGGTATCTATAATTTTTATTGTTCCATGCTATTAAAGTATCAATCTTGGATGTTTTATACTCATTTACTAGCAACTTTATGTCATTTTTTGGGACTAACCTATTGACATAATGCCCTGTGCCAATTGTTGCTTTTTGCTTGGTTTTTTACTTCAAAGAAAATCAATACAAATGGAGTCCAAATGCCATGAAACTTTTTGCATAATATTTTCTGCCCTCAAGACACCCAGGAGGCCAAGGAAGTGCACCAAAGGAGGTACGTGGGGCCCACTAGGCACCTGGGCGTGCCAGAGTCCCCAGACGCACCCTGGTGGGTAGTGGGGCCCACGGGAAGCTTCTCCACCGACCTTTAGCTCTATAAATACTCTAAAATCCCCAAAACCCTAGGGAGTCGATGAAACACTTTTCTAGCCACCGCAAGTTCCATAACCACGAGATCAAATCTAGAGGCCTTTTCCGGCACTCTACCAAAGGGGTCAACCATCACGAAGGAGTTCTTCATCATCCTTGTTGCCCCTCCGATGATGCGTGAGTAGTTCACCACAGACCTACGGGTCCATAGGTAGTAGCTAGATGTCTTCTTCTCTCACTTTTTATTAATCTTTGATACGTCCATTTCGCATCATGCTTTTATATTGATATTTATTGCATTATGGGCTATTATTACACATTATATCACAATACTTATGCCTATTCTCTCTTATTTTATAAGGTTTACATGAAGAGGGAGAATGCCGGCAGCTGGAATTCTGGACTGGAAAAGAAGCAAATATTAGAGACCTATTCTGCACAACTCCAAAAGTCCTGAAACTTCACGGAGCATGTTTTTGGAATATATAAAAAATATTGAGCGAAAAAAGTACTAGAGGGGGGCCACCAGCCAGCCACAAGGGTGGATGGCGTGCCCTACCCCCCTGGGCGTGCCCCCCCCCCCCCGACCTTGTGGGTCCCCTGGCAGGCCTCCGGTGCCCATCTTTGTCTATATGGTGTGTTCTGACCTGGAAAACTCAGAAGGAAGCTTTCGGGACGAAGCGCCGCCATCTCAAGGCGGAACCTGGGCAGAACCAATCTAGGGCTCCGCCGGTGCTATTCTGCCGGGGAAACGTCCCTCCGAGAGGGGAAATCGTCACCATCATCATCACCATCGATCCTCTCATCTAGAGGGGGTCAATCTCCATCAACATCTTCACCAGTACCATCTCCTCTCAAACCCTAGTTCATCTCTTGTATTCGATCTTTGTCCCAAAACCTCAGATTGGTACCTGTGGATTGCTAGTAGTGTTGATTACTCCTTGTAGTTGATGCTGGTTGGTTTATCCGGTGGAAGATTATATTTTCAGATCCTTAATGATAATTAATAATCCTATGATCTTGATCATTAATATGTTTTGTGAGTAGTTACGTTTGTTCCTGGGGACATGGGAGAAGTCTTGTTATAAGTAATCATGTGAATTTGGTATTCGTTCGATATTTTGATGAGATTTATGTTGTCTCTCCTCTAGTGGTGTTTTGTGAACGTCTGATGTATACTACGTAACTTTATTCTTGTAGACACGTGTTGGGCCTCCAAGCGCAGAGTTTTGTAGGACAGTAGCAATTTTCCCTCAAGTGGATGACCTAAGGTTTATCAATCCTTGAGAGGTGTAGAATGAAGATGGTCCCTCTCAAACGACCCTGCAACCAAATACAAGAAATCTCTTGTGTCCCCAACACACCCAATACAATGGCAAATTGTATAGGTGCACTAGTTCGATGAAGAGATGGTGATAAAAGTGTAATATGGATGGTAGAAATATATTTTTATAATCTGAATAAATAAAAATAGCAAGGTAGCAAATAGTAAACGATCACAAAAACGGTATTGCAATGCTTGAAAATGAGACCTAGGGTCCGTACTTTCGCTAGCGCAATCTCTCAACAATGCTAATATAATTGGATCATATAACCGTCCCTCAACGTGCAACGAAGAATCACTCCAAAGTTCCTATCTAGCAGAGAACATACGAAGAAATCGTTTGTAGGGTACGAAACCATCTCAAAGCTATTCTTTCCGATCGATCTATCCAAGAGTTCGTACTAAAATAACAACAAATAATTTCAGATTCATGATACTCAATCCAACACAAATAACTTCATAGAGTGCCCCAAGATTTCTACCGCAGAAACAAAATACGAGAACATGCATCAACCCCTATGCATAGATTACCCCAATGTCACCACGGGAATCCGCGAGTTGAATGCCAAAACACATATCAAGTGAATCAATATGATACCCTATTGTCACCACGAGTATTCATATGCAAGACATATATCATGTGCTCTCAAATCCATAAATGTATTCAATCCGATAACAACGAAATCTCAAAGGGAAAAACTGAATTCATCACAACAAGATAGAGAGGGGAAAACACTATATGATCTGACTATATTAACAAAGCCCGCGATACATCAAGATCGTGACATCTCAAGAACACGAGAGAGAGAGAGAGAGAGAGAGAGAGAGAGAGATTAAACGCATAGCTACTGGTACAAACCCCAGCCCCGAGGGTGGACTACTCCCTCCTCATCGTGGTGGCCGCCGGGATGATGAAGATGGCCACCGGAGATGATTCCCTCCTCCGGCAGGGTGCCAGAATGGGGTCTAGATTGGTTTTTGGTGGCTACAGAGCCTTGCGGCGGTGGAACTTCTGATCTAGGTTAACCCCGAGGGTTTTTGGAATTTTTCGGAATTTATAGGGTAAAGAGGGGGTGCGGGAGTCCACCGAGGTGGGCACAACCCACCTGGGCGCGCTTGGACCCCCAGGCGCACCCTGGTGGGTTGTTCCCCCTCGGGGCACCCCGTAGGTGCTTCTCTGGCCCATCCTGGGTGTTCTGGTCCATAAAAAATCTCCAAAAAGTTTCGCGGTGTTTGGAGTCCATTTGATATTGATTTCCTGCGATGTAAAAGACAAGCAAAAAACAGCAACTGGCACTGGGCACTGGGTCAATAGGTTAGTCCCAAAAAACAATATAAAGTTGCTATAAAATGATTGTAAAACATCCAAGAATGATAATATAATGGCATGAATACTTCATAAATTATAGATAGGTTGGAGACGTATCAACGTCGACTACATGACACTTCACCATTATTTGGGCCTAGGGGAAGGCATTGGGAAGTAATAAGTAGATGATGGGTTGCTAGAGTGACAGAAGCTTAAACCCTAGTTTATGCATTGCTTCGTAAGGGGCTGATTTGGATCCATATGTTTCATGCTATGGTTAGGTTTACCTTAATACTTCTTTCGTAGTTGCGGATGCTTGCCAGAGGGGTTAATCATAAGTGGGAGGCTTGTCCAAGGAAGGGCAGCACCCTAGCACCGGTCCACCCACATATCAAATTATCAAAGTAACGAACGGGAATCATATGAGCATGATGAAAACTAACTTGACAACAATTCCCATGTGTCCTCGGGAGCGCTTTTCTTTATATAAGAGTCTGCCCAGGCTTGTCCTTTGCGACAAAAAGGATTGGGACACCTTGCTGCACCTTAGTTACTTTATTTACTTGTTACCCGTTACAAATTATCTTATCACAAAACTATTTGTTACCGATAATTTCAGTGCTTGCAGAGAATACCTTGCTGAAAACCACTTGTCATTTCCTTCTGCTCCTCATTGGGTTCAACACTCTTACTTATCGAAAGGACTAGATAGATCCCCTATACTTGTGGGTCATAAAGACTCTTTTTTGGCGCTATTCTCGGGGAGTGAAGCGCCTTTGGTAAGTGGAATTTGGTAAGGAAACATTTATATAGTGTGCTAAAATTTACTGTCACTTGTTACTATGGAAAATAATCCTTTGAGGGGCTTGTTTAGGGTATCTTCACCTCGACCGGAAGAGCAAAGAGTTGCTCCTCAACCTACTGCACCTACTGAAAATATTTATTATGAAATTCCTTCGGGTATGATAGAGAAACTGCTAGCTAATCCTTATGCAGGAGATGGAACATTACATCCCGATATGCACCTAATATATGTGGATGAAGTTTGTGGATTATTTAAGCTTGCAGGTATGCCCGAGGATGTTGTCAAGAAAAATGTCTTCCCTTTATCTTTGAAGGGAAATGCATTGACATGGTATAGGCTATTGGATGACATTGGATCATGGAACTACAACCGATTGAAATTGGAATTTCATCAGAAGTTTTATCCCATGCATCTGGTTCATCGTGATCGGAATTATATATATAATTTTTGGCCTCGTGAAGGAGAAAGTATCGCTCAAGCTTGGGGGAGGCTTAAGTCAATGTTATATTCATGCCCCAATCATGAGCTCCCAAGAGAAATTATTATTCAAAAAATTTATGCTCGGCTTTCTCATAATGATCGATCCATGCTCGATACTTCTTGTACTAGTTCCTATATGAAGAAGGATATTGAACTCAAATGGGATTTATTGGAAATAATTAAACGCAACTCTAAAGATTGGGAACTTGACAAAGGTAAGGAGTCGGGTATAAACCTTAAGTTTGATTGTGTTAAATCTTTTATGGATACGATGCTTTTCGTGATTTTAGCACTAAATATGGACTTGACTCTGAGATAGTAGCTTCTTTTTGTGAATCTTTTGCTACTCATGTTAATCTCCCTAAGGAGAAGTGATTTAATATCATCCTCCCATTGAAGTTAAAGTAGTGGAACCTATTAAAGTTGAAGAAGAAACTATTACTTATAGTGTTGATCCTATTGTTCCTACTACTTATATTGAGAAACCACCTTTTCCTGTTAGAATAAGGGATCATGCTAAAGCTTCAACTATGGTCAACAAAAGTAATATTAGAACACCCAAACCCTCTGAGAAAATTAAAGTTGAACCTAGTATTGCTATGGTTAAAGATCTCTTGGTTGATAATATTGATGGGCATGTCATTTACTTCTGTGATGAAGCTGCTAGGATTGCTAAACCCGATATGAAAGATAAACATAGACATGTTGTTGGCATGCCTGTTGTTTCTATTAAAATTGGAGATCATTGTTATCATGGCTTATGTGATGTGGGTGCTAATGTGAGTGCAATCCCTTATACCTTATATAAAGAAATTATGAATGATATTGCACCTGGTGAGATAGAAGATATTGATGTTACTATTAAGCTTGCTAATAGAGATACTATATCGCCAATTGGGATTGTTAGAGATGTTGAAGTCTTGTGTGGGAAAATAAAATACCCTACTGATTTTATTGTTCTTGGTTCCCCACAAGATAATTTTTGTCCCATTATATTTGGTAGATCCTTCTTGAATACTGTTAATGCTAAGATAGACTACGAGAAAGATATTGTTTCAGTTGGTTTAGGGGATATGTCTCATGATTTTAATTTCTCTAAATTTCGTAGACAACCTCATGATAAAGAATTGCCTAGTAAGGATGAAATTATTGGTCTTGCTTCTACTGTCGTGCCTCCTAATGATCCTTTAGACCAATATTTGCTAGACCATGAAAATGTTATGTTTATGAATGAAAGAATGGAAATAGATGAAGTATTCTTTAATCAAGGACCTATTTTGAAACACAATTTTCCTGTTGAAATCATTGGGGATCCTCCTCCACCCAAGGGTGATCCCGCGTTTGAGCTTAAACCGTTACCTGATACTCTGAAATATGCTTATCTTGATGAAAACAAGATATATCCTGTTATTATTAGTGCTAACCTTTTAGAGCATGAAGAAAATAAATCATTGAAAACTCTGAAGAAGCACCGTGCCGCTATTGGATATACTCTTGATGATCTTAAGGGCATTAGTCCCACTCTACGTCAGCACAATTTTAAACTAGAGAAAGACGCTAAACCGGTTGTTGATCATCAACGACGGTTAAGTCATAAGATGAAAGAAGTGGTAAGAAATGAAATACTAAAGCTTCTGGAGGCAGATATAATTTATCCTATTGCTGATAGTCAATGGGTAAGTCCTGTGATTGTGTCCCTAAGAAGGGAGGTATTACTGTTGTTCCTAATGATAAGAATGAATTGATTCCTCAAAGAATTTTACAGGTTATAGAATGGTAATTGATTTTTGCAAATTAAATAAAGCTACTAGAAAAGATCATTACCCTCTACCTTTTATTGATCAAATGCTAGAAAGATTATCCAAGCATACACATTTTTGCTTTCTAGATGGTTATTCTGGTTTCTCTCAAATACCTGTTGTCGGTGCAACAGACCCCGGGTATGTTTCCCAATTGTGCACAGGCACAAGATCAAGATTGGAGCACCAGCTTAAGTTAGAGGTCGAAGAGCCAAGAGACTTAAAGAACCAACATGCAGCTCAGAGAGATCGAGATCGATCCAAAGGAACAGGATATCGGCAAGAGAAGGGAGCCCGGCAAGGGGTCAGGCCACCACCAGAAGCAAGCAACCAAGACTCCCCGGCAGCTCCTGCCGGGGCTTGCGGGACCTGAACCACCCCGCCAACCACGCAAGTACGACCCACGTCGTCAATCAGTGCGGTGTCAAACCGCATGGTCATTAACTGGCGGCATTTGCCACATGGCGGCCATCTCCTACAGAAGAAACCCACAGGTGACACCCGTCTAGCGACGTGTCAAGAGAATAGGTGCGGAGCTGGCGAGATAAGCCCGGGAGGCCTTGCCGGGCAGCTAGTGATGTGACACTAAGCGGTGCATTTAATGCACCCTACCAGCCCGCAGAGTTAGGTATGATAGCACTGTTTGCTATCATGTCAGTGGGTAATGACTGTTTTGCCACTGTGGTGACCCCTTAATCTATAAAAGGAGGCCCATGGCAATCGTAGGAGGGGGTTAGAGGGTTGGAAACTTGACAAACCCAAGCTACCATACACTTGTGGTCACCGGAGCCCTTGAGGCAGGCCTTGCCGGGCAAGTGTACAACGCACCACCACGCTCATTTCCACCATCAATCCACCAAAGCAGGAGTAGGGTCTTACGCCTCGCGGCGGCCTGAACCTGTGTAAATTGCTTGTGTTCTCTCTATCGTGCTGCCGCGCGTTGGTCTACTCTTTGTGCAACGCGACGTCCGCCGCCGAACCAGCAAGGGGCCGCCTGGTCCATAGGTGGCCGCAGATATCCCGCGACATCTTTGGCACGCCAGGTAGGGGGATCACTTGTGCGGACCTGAAAGCATGCGCAGCGCATCATCTTCATCGCCGTCTTCATCTTCAACGACGCCATCAACCATGGCACCCAAGAAGAAGTCTGGCCCTTCGGCCCAGCCATCTACCTCGAAGGCTCCGCCGCCCGTGGCCTCAGATGTTGCAGGGGATGCGGGGACAAGTGAGGACGTGAGCGCTGCTGGGGGCGTGGCAGGAGCAGGTGGTGCCATTACCACTCCCCCTGCGGCCGCCACAGGGGCTGAAGGCGTTAGAGGAGAACAGCTTCAGCAGCGTGTCGACGGTCAAGCTCCGGAAGGTATGGACGGGAGGGTGACTCCGCTTACATCCCCTCCTTCCACCGACGGGCACAGCCACAATAATGGCGCTCGTTCCGGGATGAGCCACCGTCCTCCGGCCGTCCCTGCCATGGGGGCGGTCACGGCACGTGTGTCTCCTCCTGGGCGAGCCGGCCCAACCCAACCACTGCACCCGGCGGAGCCGTGGACCCTCGAGCGCCATCACCGCGCGACCCCGCTGCCTAGGTGGCTGCCCCACCGCAGCGCGGGCACGCCGCCGCCGCCGTGGGCCCCGTCAGGAGCCAGGCGACGGTGTGGTCGAGGTCATCAACTTCCATGACAAGCACAGCTACGGAGGCTATGGCATGGGCCCAGCTGCTACTAAGGTTCCTGCCGGTAGCCGAGCAAATGGATGAATGGCGTGCCACCATCCAAAGTCTGCTCGGTTTCGCTGAGGCTGGGGACTCGCGGCGCGCTGGCCCGCCACGACCTCCCCAGGTGATGATGATCGCCCGAACTGCTGGTCGAACGGAGGGGGTTGTCCCCACCCCGGCAGCAAGCGCGGGCACAGCAAGATCAAGATCCTGACGACGTCTCGATGGCCTCTTCCGACCCTCGAGCACGTTCGGGCCAACGGCGAACCCCGGAGGATAGGCGGCGGGGAGACGCGCGCGTCGTCGTAGGACGGCCTCTTGACGACCCCCGCCAGACCGACAGGTGCGGCGGCCTCAACGTCGACGAGCCTGCGTTCGGTGTTGGCAGGTGCCTACCTTTCGAGGTCAGCTGCCCTGCCTTTACACGCGAGTTGCGGCAAGTCCGTTGGCCGTCCGTCCGCACGTTCAAGCCGGACATACCCGAGAAGTACGACGGAAGACTGAGCCCGGCAGAGTTCCTGAGCATCTACACCATCGCTGTTCAGGCTGCCGGGGGAAGAGACAAGAAGGTGTTCGCCAACTACTTCCCGTTGGCTCTCAAGGCCAACGTGAGATCTTGGCTCATGCACCTGCCGGAGAACTCCGTTTCATCATGGGCAGACCTGTGCCACGAGTTCATCGGTGCCTTCACCGGTGGCCACCAGGAGCCCAGCAGGCCCAGCGACCTACAGCTTCTCCAGCAGAAGGAAGGAGAAACTCTCCATAAGTATTTACAAAGATTCAGTAAAGTCCATAGGAATATTCCGAATATCCATCCAGCAGCTGTTATAGCAGCCTTCCAGTCCAATGTGCGCAACCGTCGCATTCGTTCTAAGATGAATGTGCAGTTGCCCAAGACTGTGAAGGAGCTGTACACACTAGTGGATAAGTGTGCTCGGATAGAGGAAGGAAGGAAGTTGCCCGGAGCGGAGGATTGCATCAATGTTGATTTAGAGGAAGAAGATGAATCAACCAGTCAAAGAAAGGGCAAGAAGCGCAACAAGAAGCCAAGAGATAAGACACTGATGACGGTGGAAGGTTCTGGCACGCCTAGTATCGGCAAGAAGGCCAAGACTGAGGCCCCCGGCAAGGAAGTTGCCGCGTGCACTGCCTGCCGGGAAGCCGCTGCCGTGGAGAAAGCCGGGAAAGGTGATGGGCCATACTGCAAGATCCACCGGACCAAGGGCAACGACCTTCATGAATGTTATCAAGTAGAACAGCTTGTCAAGAGACAGAGAGCAGAGTATGATAAGTGTGATAAGGAGAAAGGTCAGAATGCTGCCGGCGGAAAGGGCCGAGGCGGTGAAGCAAACCGCTCCGGCAAACCCTTTCGGAACCAAGGGAAACCCGCCAGGGGCCAAGAGAAGGAAACTTCTGATGATTTGAGTGATGGAGGAAATGAAGAGGAAACTAGTGAGCAGGAATTTCAGAGGGCCACTGACGCCCTATGCTTTGATGGGGGTGCGTCTTTGCACTCCTCCCATCGCCAGCTCAAGTGATGGGCACGAGAGGTCAATGCTGTGGAGCCAGCGCCAGAGGCCCGGAAGCCGCTTAGATGGTCCCGCACGCCCATCATCTTTGATGAGGAGGACCACCCTTGCCGCACCACCACGGTAGGGTGTTTGCCGTTGTTGGTCCCCCCAACAATCCGCAACCTTAAAGTCACAAAGATGTTAGTGGATGGCGGGGCCGGGTTGAATCTGATTTCCCTAGCGGTTATTAACAAGCTTCTGATAGGAGAAGAAGAGCTGGAGGTTACCGGCACGTTTCAAGGAGTCAATCCCGGGAGGAGCCGTCCCAAGGGAAAGATTACATTGCCGGTGATGTTTGGGGGAGAGCTAAACTATAGGACTGAGAAGATTGTGTTTGATGTGGTTGAGCTCCCCCTGCCGTATAATGGGATTCTGGGACGACCGGCCTTGCCCAAGTTCATGGAAGCATCCCACTATGCTTACAACACTTCGAAGATGCCTGGGCTGTTGGGAATCATCACCATCCCATTAGATGAGAAGGATGCAATTATCTGTGTGGACAGGATGTATTGGGATGCCGTCGTAGCAGAGGCTGCGACAGCAATGGTCCCCGCCAAGGAAAGCAAAGGAAAGAAGAGGGATTGTAGGACCTCTGGCAAGGAGTCCGGGAAGCGTGCCCCCTCCGAGTGCACGACACCCGTTGACGACGTGCCGGAGTGTTCCAACAGCAAGAGATCCAAGGTTGCAGCACCCCAAGTGAAGAAGGTCCCGGCAGGGCTGGCTGGTGTTGATGGTACCTTCACCATCAGCGCCACCCTTGACGGCAAATAAGAAAGCACGCTCGTTGCCTTCCTGCGGGCGAATATCGATGTGTTTGCCTGGCAACCATCTGATATCCCTGGTGTTCCCAGGGAGGTAATCGAGCACCACCTTGCTGTCTGCCCACATGCCCGACCCGTCAAGCAGAAAGTTAGGAAGCAAGCCTTGGAGCGGCAGTAGTTCATTGCCGAGGAATTCAAGAAGTTAGAGGCAGCTGGATTGGTCAGAGGAGTATTGCACCCTACATGGTTGGCAAACCCAGTGGTAGTTCGGAAGGCGAATGGGAAATGGAGACTTTGCATTGATTTCACAGATCTCAATAAGGCTTGCCCAGAGGACCCATTCCCCTTGCCGCGCATCGATCAGATTGTGGATTCCACTTCAGGATGCGACCTGCTCTCCTTTTTGGATGCTTACTCTGGATATCACCAGATCTTCATGTCCAAAGAAGATGAGGAGACAACATCATTCATCACTCCATGCGGTACGTACTGTTTTGTCCGCATGCCTTTCAGATTGAAGAGTGCCGGGTCTACTTTTACAAGAGCAGTACAGATTGGTTTTGAGCCACAGCTACACAAAAACATAGAAGCCTATATGAATGACATTGTGGTCAAGACCAAGGATAAGGCCACCCTTATCCAGGATTTGGAAGAAACATTTGCTAATTTGCACAAGATCAACTTGAAGCTTAACCCGGAGAAGTGTGTGTCTGGTGTTCCCTCCGGCAAGCTACTTGGATTCTTCGTGTCCCATCGGGGGATTGAGCCAACCCCGACAAGATCAAGGCCATCGAGCAGATCCAAGCACCAAGGACAGTTAAGGATGTGAGGCGCTTGACGGGATGTGTTGCCGCGCTAAGAAGATTCATTTCCAAGTCTGCCGAGCGTGCCCTGCCGTTCTTCAAAATTTTGAAGAAAGCAGGGCCTATGAAGTGGACCCCGGAAGCAGATACATCCTTGCAAGAGTTGAAGGCTGACCTATCATCTGTGCCCACCTTGGTTGCGCCGAAACCCCGAGAGTCGTTGCTGCTTTACTTGGCAGCAACCAACCAAGTGGTCAGTGCAGCCTTGGTAGCACAGCGAGAAGTGGATGAAGCAGAGAGCGGCCAGACCGCGGCAGAATCAGAAGAGGATCAGAACAGTAGTAAGCACGGCAACGAGTGCAACCCCAAGGACGCAGCAAGGAAGAAAGTGGTGCAGCGCCCAGTTTACTTCGTCAGCTCCTTGTTACAAGGAGCTGGGTCGAGGTACTCAGGTGTGCAGAAGTTGGTCTTTGCCCTCATCATGGCCTCAAGGAAACTGTGCCACTACTTCCAAGCCCATGAGATCACGGTTGTTACTCGTTTTCCGTTGCAGAGGATACTCCGAAACCCTGAGGCTACTGGCAGAATAGTGGAGTGGGCTTTGGAGTTATCCAGCTTTGGTTTGAAGTTTGAGAGCACTTCAACCATTCAAAGCATGGTGCTGGCAGAGTTTATTGCAGAATGGACGCCAACCCCTGAAGAGGAAGCAACAGAAACATCTCTCCCCGGCAAGGAATCACCCCAAGAATGGATTATGTATTTTGATGGTGCTTTTTCCCTACAAGGTGAAGGAGCTGGCGTGCTTCT
This sequence comes from Triticum aestivum, assembly GCF_018294505.1. Lineage (NCBI taxonomy): Eukaryota > Viridiplantae > Streptophyta > Magnoliopsida > Poales > Poaceae > Triticum > Triticum aestivum. Next base: position 278,331,523 of record NC_057811.1, read on the forward strand.
TGTTGCCCCTTCCGGGGAGCACTTGAAGTACGTCATCCAAGTGCACTTTGCCCGGGAAGAAGCCACCAACAACACAGTTGAGTATGAAGGGCTCCTTGCCGGGCTCAGGATTGCAGCAGAATTAGGAATCAAGAAGCTGATCATTCGAGGAGATTCACATTTAGTGGTGAGACAAGTCAACAAGGATTACCAAAGCCCATTGATGGAAGCATACGTTGAGGAAGTAAGGAGGTTGGAGGAGCGCTTTGACGGGTTGCAAATAGAGCACGTACCCCGCGCGGAAAACAGCATAGCTGATCACCCGTCAAAGTGTGCTGCACAGAAGCTTCCTGTGGAACCAGGAACTTTTGTTCTCCACCTCTCTCAACCCTCTGTATCACCAACCACAATGGCCCGGAAAAGGAGAAAGTTGGATACGGTAAGCCTCTCCCGATCGAGCCATCCGCTCCCGGCAGAGACCCTGCCGGAAACAACTCCTCACAGCCTGCCGGACCACCCCCTCCAGCCGGGCCTATGGACCCCGCGAATGAGGCTGGTGCTCCCGCAGCCGAGGAGGTGCCGCTAGTCCTCGTTGCCGAGCCTCAGGCTCCAACTTGGGCAAGGCACATCGTCCACTTCCTCCAAACCGAAGAACTCCCCGGTGACCCAGATGAAGCTGAGAAAGTAGCCCGGAGGGCTAGTATGTATCAGCTTGTCGATGACACTCTGTACAGAAGGAGGCCCAGCGGTGTGAAATTGAAGTGTGTCTACCAGGAGGACGGAAAGGAACTGCTGGCTGAGATTGACAGAGGAATGTGCGGCTCACACATTGGATCAAGGACATTAGTTGGGAAAGCATTCCGGCAAGGATTCTATTGGCCCACAACCCTCCAAGACGCGGTTGAGCTCGTCACAACATGTGAAGCCTGTCAGTTCCATTCCAAGAAAACACACCTGCCTGCCCAAGCTCTTCAGACAATCCCTCTATCATGGCCATTTTCAGTCTGGGGGCTCGATATCCTTGGCCCCTTCCCCCGAGCAATCGGGGGCTTTGAATTCTTGTTCATCGCTATCGACAAGTTTACAAAGTGGTCGGAAGTGACTGCCGTGAGGAAGGTGACTGCTCAGTCAGCTATCAAGTTCTTGAAAGAATTGGTGTGTCGTTTCGGAGTTCCAGCAAGGATCATCACTGACAACCGCACCCAATTCATGAGCCACGCCTTCATGCAATATGTTCAAACCCTTGGATGCAAGATCTCATTTGCCTCTGTGGCACACCCCCAGAGCAATGGACAAGCTGAGAGGGCGAACGCTGAAGTGCTTCGTGGACTCAAGACAAGGACTTTCAATACACTGCAGAAGCACGGCAAGCGGTGGATCGAGGAGCTGCCGGTAGTTCTCTGGTCCCTCAGTACGACACCTAATCGAGCTACCGTGCAGACTCCCTTCTCCCTGGTCTACGGGGCAGAAGCAGTTATCCCCACAAAACTCATTTACGGGTCTCCTCGGGTGCTTGCCTACGATGAAGTAGCGCAAGATCAGCACCGGTGTGACGACGCTGTGCTACTCGAGGAGAACCGTCTCCGGGCCGCTACGTGTGCTGCACGCTATCAGCAAGCCCTGCGTCGCTATCACAGTCGCAGGGTTCGTGCCCGGTTTTTTGAGGAAGGTGACCTTGTCCTTAGGCGCGTTCAGTCCGCCAAGGGTACACACAAGTTATCACCAAAGTGGGAAGGCCCTTACAGGTAGTACGAGTCTCCAGACCCGGCGCAGTCCGTCTAGAGACCGGAGTGTTGGAAATATGCCCTAGAGGCAATAATAAAGTGGTTATTATTATATTTCCTTGTTCATGATAATTGTCTATTGTTCATGCTATAATTGTATTAACCGGAAACCGTAATGCATGTGTGAATACATAGACCGTAATATGTCCCTAGTAAGCCTCTAGTTGACTAGCTCGTTGATCAATAGATGGTCGTGGTTTCCTGACCATGGACATTGGATGTCGTTGATAACGGGATTACATCATTGGGAGAATGATGTGATGGACAAGACCCAATCCTAAGCGTAGCACAAGATCGTGTAGTTCGTTTGCTAAAGCTTTTCTAATGTCAAGTATCATTTCCTTAGACCATGAGATTGTGCAACTCCCGGATACCGTAGGAATGCTTTGGGTGTACCAAACTTCACAACGTAACTGGATGGCTATAAAGGTGCACTACAGGTATCTCCGAAAGTGTCTGTTGGGTTGGCACGAATCGAGACTGGGATTTGTCACTCCGTATGACGGAGAGGTATCTCTGGGCCCACTCGGTAATGCATCATCATAATGAGCTCAATGTGACTAAGGAGTTAGCCATGGGATCATGCGTTACAGAACGAGTAAAGAGACTTGCCGGTAACGAGATTGAATGAGGTATAGAGATACCGACGATCGAATCTCGGGCAAGTAACATACTGATGGACAAAGGGAATTGTATACGGGATTGATTGAATCCTCGACATCGTGGTTCATCCGATGAGATCATCGTGCAACATGTGGGAGCCAACATGGGTATCCAGATCCCACTGTTGGTTATTGGCCGGAGAGATGTCTCATCATGTTTGCATGGTTCCCGAACCCGTAGGGTCTACACACTTAAGGTTCGGTGACGCTAGAGTTGTTATGGGAAATAGTATGTGGTTACTGAAGGTTGTTCGAAGTCCCGGATGAGATCTGGAGCGTCACGAGGAGTTCCAGAATGGTCCGGAGGTGAAGAATTATATATGGGAAGTCCAGTTTCAGTCGCTGAAATAATTTCAGGGGTTATCGGTATTGTACCGGGACCACCGAAAGGTGTCCGGGGGTCCACCGGGTGGGGCCACCTGCCCCGGTGGGCCAAGTGGGCTGAACAAAGGTGGGAACCAGCCCCTGGTGGGCTGGTGCCCCCCCCCCCAAGGGCCCAAGGCTCCTAGGGTTGAAAACCCTAGGGGGTGGGGGCGCCTCCCACCAAACTTGGGGAGCAAGTCCCCCCTTGCCCCCCCCCCCTCTAGATGCATCTAGGGGGGCTGGCCCCCTCTCCCTTCACCCTATAAATAGAGGGGGGTGGGAGGGCAGCCGCACCCCTTCCCTAGCGTAGCCCTCCCCCTCGCCAACACCTCCTCCTCCGTAGCGCTTGGTGAAGCCCTGCCGGAGAACTGCAAGCTCCACCACCACGTCGTCGTGCTGCCAGAGCTCTTCCTCAACTTCTCCTCTCCCCTTGTAGGATCAAGAAGGAGGAGACGTCCCCGGGCTGTACGTGTGTTGAACGCGGAGGCGCCGTCCGTTCGGCGCTAGATCGGATCTTCCGCGATTTGAATCGCCGTGAGTACGACTCCATCATCCGCTTTCCTTGTAATGCTTCCGCTTAGCGATCTTCAAGGGTATGAAGATGCACTCCCTCTCTCTCTCGTTGCTAGTATCTCCTAGATTGATCTTGGTGACACGTAGGAATTTTTTTGAATTATTACTACGTTCACCAATACGGAGATGGCACGTCGTTGCAAAACTCATGGAACATTGAGCATCTCCGTAAGTTCTACCCGTGAGGCGCAGAGGCTGCCGGGCCCTGCCCGGCAGCCACCCATTGTACATGGCATCGCCGAAGTTGCATGTAACCCCTTATACAAGCCGGGGCGATGACCCCGTGCAAGAGAAAATAAAGAAGCGTTGTAGGGGGGGCCCAACTAAGATTGCATGCATGCACAAGCACACCCAGATCATTGCATATCCATATAGATAGGATTGCATCCTGCTTTCATTCTCATCTACATGGAGTTGCAGGTTCTTGCCATGAACCTGGCTTCGACAAAGGACGAGAAGATTGCACGGCACGGCGATCCCCGGCAAGCCAAACAGATAAGTTCACCTCTTGTCCATTAGTATTCTGTAAAGCTACAACTTTGCATGAGAAAACCTCGCCTCCCTCTTTGAAACTTAGGTGCTCCCATCCATCACTCGAACGCTGCTTCGGTCAAGGTGGTCGCAGTGGCCTTTGGGGAAAAGGAGTTGGCGGGGGGGGGGGGGGGGGGGCTGGCCCCTCTATCTGTTCCCCGGCAGACATAGTTCTCCGGCAGACAAAGAGGGTGCCGGGAGGATATCCTCTTTGTCTGCATGGACATACACATGCACGGGTTCCCGACAGGATTCATCTTTTTCATTCATATGCAGTTACAAGTACAAGCATTACATAATACAAAGATAGACTCGATAGATTACATCTATCTATCTATTATTATATATTAAAAATGCTTGACGGGCTAACCAAAAAAAGATAATTAGACTAGAAAATCCCATAAAAATTAGAAACATCTAACCGTTAATGTTATTAGAAAATAAAACAACAACCGTTAGATTATAATAATTTTATGAGAAATTACCCACAAATGCCATCGAAAGGAAGCTCCTCTTTTACCGCTACACCAAATCCCTCACGATGTCTTCCTTTCCCCGGGCCGATGGCACTATTACTTGGATATTTCTCGAAGATCTCCTCATGGCTCCAAAGTTCTTCTCTTGGAAGTATGCCCTCATAGATGGACGAGACTTGCCTGCTCCCTTCCCATGCTCCCATCCGTGCTCCCGCATACGTGGCTTGATTTGATTGGAAGAAAATAAGGTCCGGCCCCACCCCCTGAAAATCAGGGGGGAGATGATTAGATTAGAAAAGAAAAAGGGAAAAGAACAGCCGTAGGATGAAGTGGGAGCACGGATGGGAGCAGGCAAGCCGGATCCCTCATAGATGGGCTTCTGACCAATGCTTTCATGCACGTACAAGGTGGCTTTCCTGAAGAGGCTGATTGATTCCGTCCAGATCGAGATGCATGAGGATGATTGCTTTCTATACATAGGACCGGCTTGCTTTGGTGCATGTCCGCACATCTGGCCGGAAAGCAATCGGCAACATGCAGGTGCCAGACCGATCAAGCTAAGATATACAATTTTATTATCCGTTTTGGCACATGCTTGATAGCAATCTTCTTGCTGATTAATTTCTCCCGTGTAAACAACAAGCTAGATCGGAGACACTTGATTTTTGGTTCGATGACCACACACATGTAACACACCTTTTCTTTGCACAATTACATCACGCACACCTCAAAAAACAATCTCAATCTCCAACGCCGTTCACTTGTAAGTGCTTCCAGATCGGCTTCACCTTCATATCGGCGCCCTTGGACATTGCCACACCTCTGTTGGATCTCCTTGATTGTCCAATCGACTCCACCCAACGATAGCAGCAACTCCAATAGGTATCATCTTCTGCACAAAATCGATTAATTTGTATTATCCACTGGGTGTCAAAGTGATGAACTGATCACTGGGTGATGGATCAAGTATACTTGATTAATAGATTATGCTAAAATAGAAAAACACTAGTCTATACATCTAGATTCATTAATATGACCAGAACCGGTTCCTTACCATACTTTTGATAACATTTTTGTGTTCAAGGTTGGCTCCCAATCTCCGTCGCTCACCTTGATTGTCCAATTGACTCCTTCTAGTAAATGCCCCACCTCCAGTAGGTATTACCATCTTATGCAAAAAGGCAATTAATTTGCAAGATTCATTGTAAGCCAGATTAATGAACTCCCTTCGCCGTACTTACATTTCCCTCGAGTTAATAGTTATGTGTTCAAGGTTTGGTTCGAACAGGACTCTTAACTACATATAATTATTTTTCCAGTTATATTGCTCCTTTAATCAATGGATACTCGCATCATTGAGGCCCTTAAGAATGTGCTGCATAGAGATAATATACTAGCAAAAACATTCAGAATGGCAAGTCACACATTCAAAGAATGTGACTATCACAATGCAATATTAAAACTAACCAATAAGTGTGGCGCAGATGGAAAACGACATGGTATGCCATCTGCAACTGAAGTTGCAGCCTTGATTGTGAATGGTACACTAGAAAAAATAGACGGTAATGCCATTGTTAAGTATAAACATATCATCGAAGCACAGATAATAACAGGATCACATGTGGAAGAAAAGGTCTATATTCCAAAAATAATCATGTCACCAGCTGAATGGTTGTGGTTTTCCTTCTAAAAAGGAGAAAATATCCTATCTCACCATGCTTTGCTATGACAATAAACAAAAGGCAGGAGCACTCTCCAAACAAGGTTGGACTATATATACATGAACAAGTCTTTACACATGGACATTTATACGTACCATTCTCGAGAGTCAGAAAAAGGGATGGACTGCAAGTGATGGTAACTGATGAAGATAACAATAAGAATGTTGGGGTCAAGAACATAATGTACAAAGAATCTACTATATATTAAAAATGCTTGACGGGCTAACCAAAAATAATAATTAGACTAGAAAATCCCACAAAAATTAGAAACATCTAACTGTTAATGTTATTAGAAAATAAAACAACGACCGTTAGATTATAATAATTTTATGAGAAATTACCCACCAATGCCATCGAAAGGACTAGAAGTCTAAAATACACACTTGCCGTATGATGTTGCCAGCATTTTACAATAAGCACAAGTACATGGATAATTAGTTTGCTGTAAAATCTCTTCAAATTAACAAATTTACTTATCTATGCTAACATGAATGTTACAGACTATATGGCAGGATGAATATAGTCTACTATTTCTACGGAAATATTGAAAAGATGCATGAACATTTGATGGAAATACGAAGTAGTTCCAAAAAATGGTAAAAGATTTACACACATCTAAGCTTATGGTTCTTATAATATATATATACATCGGATTACAGTTACTGTTCTGTAATTATTCAATAATACTGAACATCGAAACAATATGGTATCTCATGTTTGAGGCTTATTATAGAATACAAGCTTATAGTGAAAGCATCCGCGCATTGTTATCTTTTATATGTACAACGCAATCAGACCTATTTTACTATTTAGTTATTAAAATTTAATTACACTTTGAGAAATAGTAAAACTACAGCTACTCGCAAAGATGTGTATAAATTCTTAAATTTCATCGATAAGAATGTGGGCTAAGGGGCCTAACACTGTCAATGTCGGTCCCATGCCCGGAAAAAATTGGATGTGGCCTGAACAATTCAGATTTTTGACTAACAAAGTAACAAGTTACCATCAGCAATGATCATTAATAGACAATATTGACTGGCCCTGAAAAATTGGATATGGAATAATCTGTGCATAATAGATTTCCTCTGGAAACTGGGAGCTAAAAAAAGGCAGGACACCTAACTGAACAAATATTTTTATCTAAGCATTGCAAAATTGAAAGAAAGCAGAGAGGAGGTGGTACCACTTCATGGTCCTTCTACAGCGGCACCTCAAACTACAGTTTTGCACGATTTTGGTTGATTGGAGCCCGAAGGCACAGACATTTGTAGGGCTGTGCTGGAAGTAAAATGTTAGGGGCGACGAGCCACCCTCCGCCGACCCAACTGCGACAGCTCCTCAACCTTCGACCTTGACATCGATGGGAGCCTCACGAAACTGGAGATGTTCGCGTTGCATCGCTCGCCTCCGCTCCGTCGCAGGGGACAAGATCCACGCCCTCATTGCCTACATGGACACCAACGGCAACGGCACCGTCAAGTTCGACTAGCTCAACTCCTCCCTCGCGTACCTGCTCCTCAAGCCCTGCTAAGCCTAAGTCAATATTGACTGGCCCAGGAGATCGAGGAGGCGCGCGTGACCCAGATCAGACCCGTGGCCGCGCCAACGACGTGAGCGACGGGGTGCGTGCAGGGAAGACGAGCAAGGTGGCGGCATGAAATCAATAGAGGTAAGAGGAGCTTGGGAATGAGATCAGCAACGCCATTACCAGCGGCAGTAACCGGAGTTCATCGGGACTTCGGGAGGCAGCAATTCTAGAGTGACAAGGAGAGAGGTGAAGGAGAAAGGGGATCAGGAGAGAGTGATGTGTGCGTGCCAGATGCATCCACGGGAGCATGTTGGGCTAAAGCCTAAAGCCCAATTAATTATTCCATTTTTCAGAAGCAACCGAAAAAAATTCCAATTGATAAGCTATTATTATGTGCAGCGTACACCCCCTAAAAAGGTATAATAACGTGTTTAAAAAATGGTATATTTGTTTTCCTGCTGAAATTAAGTCTGAGGATATCCATTCAAACATATTGTACATGATTATATGAAGAAGAAAAAACATGTACGAGTCACTGATTTTTGAACTCAAATTTAGTGCATATGAACCTTCCCCACAAAACAACTAATATTCGTATTATTGTAATATAAGCATTTTTTTCAAGGATATATATGTATTAAGCATGAAAAGGGAATTTCAAACGGCCAGCTTATGAACAGGCAAATATGCACCTTCTGCAAATTGAGTAATTAGGAAACTTAGATCACATTTGGGAAAATAGAATTTCTCAATAGTATACACGGAATATGCATGATAAATTAGGTACGTGATTCATGCATAACATATGTTTTATATTTAAATATCAACGACAAAAGCTAACATATCTCAAACAAAATTTATTGGCAAAATACTCATATTCAAAATTATTGCCACATTTGAATCCAAAATTCTTTGCACAAACCAAATAATAGTGTTCTCATAACAAATAATGATTAACATGTTGCTTATATAACTGTTAAATTCTCACCCGTGCACATATTTTCTACTCCCTCTGTTTCAAAATGTAAGACGTTTTTTGACACATTTATAGTGTCATGATATTTGATGAATATACTGAAAATTTTCCCCACAAAAATACTTGTGTTTAGACTAAATTAGCTATGAATGAATATATCCATTCAATCATATAAAATAAAACCTATGGTTCATATTCCGAATTGAATTTATTGCGTACAAACTTCTCTTGAAAAACAACCCATAACCCATATATTAGACATGAATAAATTTGCTTTGCCGCAATGGGTCTTTTGCCATTTCATGACCCATACCACAAACATGATTTTTGGGCCATAGATCGATCCTGAACAATTTGAATCGAACGGGCCTTCTCAACATTTCGCAAAGCCTGAAGGTAGATTTTTCGTTTAACCTGAAAAATGCCAATTCAAGACTAACTAACGAAATGATCAAATATTATCTTCATTTAACCTAACATTTTTACATACTAGCCCGCCTGTATGCGCGGGCCACTCTGCTAGTTATTTGAATTAAAATTTGGCGATTGCCTATAGATTTAAGATTGAAAAAAGATAAGTGCTCTGTGATGTCCTTTCTTGTCCCTCTCCTCCTAGGCGCAGCCGTCAAAGGTGAGGAGGGCAAAAGGAGCGCCAAGGCGAAGGCCTTGCCCGCTTTCGTCGGGCTCCAGGAGAGGTAGCCCGGGGGAAGCGGAAGCACGAGGGAACGCCTCGATGGAGAGCACGACGGAAGGCGACCCCGTCAACCACCGTCACCAGGGCCAGCAGGACTCGGCGGGGCTAACGAAGCTGCAGCCCGAGAGGAAGCCTGCCGGGGTCCAGCTGGAAGGCTGCTGGAGGAGCCCGGCAGCACCATCCACACCTCTGCATCCAACTCCCCGGCAAATCACACTGCCGGGAGGGGATGCAGATGCAGATGATGGTGCTACCGCCTGATGAAGATGGTGCAGGCGACGATCAGTCGGAGTCAGAGTCGTTGCCCCTCCGTCTGCTGCCCTCGTCATCACCGTCACTGTCCTCCTCCTCGCTTTCGCTCGAGGAGGAGTTTTCGTCGTCGGTCGAGCTCTCCACACAGCACCCTAGACGGCCTCCCGAGCGTCCGAAGATCTTGACGGAGAGCAGGCCACTCTCCATTAATTTGAAATGGAGAATGTGCCCCTCCGAAAAGCTGTGGGCACGGGCAAAGGTCTTCCGGCCACGATGGAGGTACATGACATAAGGGGCAGGGAAGTCGACGTGAACCCTCATGCTCCCATCCCCACAGCCCCTCATGTGCAGCCTCAGGGCGCGCGGCTGCTCGAGCTCCATCTCCCGCAAAAAGAAGGATGGAAGACGAAGGCGACTGCGCAGGGGCTTATACAGCCTGATGATGAACTCTTGAGGTTGGTCCCCGACATGGCCTTCCATCGGGGGTGGAGCCGCCGGCGGAGGCACCATCGGGGCTCCGCCCCGTCCTCCTCCTCCTCGGGCACCACGGCGACCACGACCGCGCCCCCTTCCTCCTCTCCTCGCGGATGATTCCGCTGCCTCAGGGTCCGGGGGAGGAGGGGCGCGCTGTCGAGAAGAAGCCCTCGTCGCCGTCACCAGAACTCCGCCACGCCCTCGCCCTCGCACCATGGCTAGATAAGAAGGATCACAGAAGAGAAGGAGGAGTGTGTGCTGAAGAACACTGCCTCGGACCCTTTCTATAGGGAAACGGGGCGAGGGGCTGACCCCTCCTGCGGGAGACGGCCACCCCTCTCCTCCAATGCGGCCTCTCTGCACCCACTATGGCTCTGAGGGCCGAGGCCGCCCCTCTACCCCAACCATCGACGCTCGGGTTTCAGCTACAACGCTCCTCCCCGTGCCCTCCGCATCCACCACCTACCACGCCCAATGCATGCGGAGCACGTGGCGAGGTACGTGCGAGATGGGGGGCTGGTGGGATGGCAGTTTTTGCCCCGTAATCATGGGGCGTGGAGAATCCGCGGGCCACGTTCCAAGTCCCTCCACGACACCGCGCACCGCGCGCGTGGGAATCAGAAACCGCCCCGGAATCAAGGCTACCACAGCAGCAATGAAAAACTTCAAAGGGGCCAACCCCTTCAGCAGCCTTGCGTGTGCACTTATTAGGTCCTACCCCGCCGACGCTCCGTAGCGCGATCGGGGCAGGCTCGGGGGCTTCTGTTGGTGCAACAGACCCCCGGGTATGTTGCCCAACTGTGCACAGGCACAAGACAAGATTGGAGCACCAGCTTAAGTTAGAGGTCGAAGAGCCAAGAGATTAAAGAACGAACATGCAGCTCAGAGAGATCGAGACCGAGCCAAAGGAATAGGATATCGGCAAGAGAAGGGCCTCCCTCCCTGGGCAGGCGAGCCCGGCAAGGGGTCTGGCCACCACCAGAAGCAAGCAACCAAGACTCCCCGGCAGCACCTGCCGGGGCTTGCGGGGCCTGAACCACCCTGCCAACCATGCAAGTACGACCCACGTCGTCAATCAGTGCGGTGTCAAGCCGCAAGGTGATTAAGTGGCAACATTTACCACATGGCGGCCATCTCCTACAGAAGAAACCCACAGGTGACACCCGTCCAGCGACGTGTCAAGAGAACAGGTGCGGAGCTGGCGAGAGAAGCCCGATAGGCCTTGCCAGGCAGCTAGTGATGTGACACTGAGCGGTGCATTTAATGCACCCTGCCAGCCCGCAGAGTTAGGTATGATAGCACTGTTTTCTATCATGTCAGTGGGTAATGACTGTTTTGCCACTGTGGTGACCCCTTAATCTATAAAAGGAGGCCCATGGCAATCGTAGGAGGGGGTTAGAGGGTTGGAAACTTGACAAACCCAAGCCACCATACGCTTGTGGTCACCGTAGCCCTTGAGGCAGGCCTTGCCGGGCAAGTGTACCACGCACCACCAGGCTCATTTCCACCATTGATGGCAGCTGGAACTATGTCGGTATTTCCCCGGAGAGGGAGGGATGATGTAGCACAGCGACGGTAGAGTATTTTCCTTAGTTATGAAACCAAGGTATCGAACCAGCAGAAGAACCAAGCAACACAACGTAAACAGCACCTGCACACAAATAACAACACCTCGCAACCCAACGAGTTAAAGGGGTTGTCAATCCCTTCCGGGGTACGGCGTCTCAAGATAGGAAAGCGGACGTGAGATAAATTGTAATAGATTGATAGATCGAATGCCAAATAAAATAAATAAAGATAAAACACAGCAAGGTATTTTTGTATTTTTTGTTTAATAGATCTGAATAAAAATGCAAAGGAAAAGTAGATCGCAAGGCAAATATATGAGAGGAAAGACCCGGGGGCCGTAGGTTTCACTAGTGGCTTCTCTCGAGAAAATAGCAAACGGTGGGTAAACAAATTACTGTTGGGCAATTGATAGAACTTCAAATAATTATGACGATATCCAGGCACTGATCATTACATAGGCATCACGTCCAAGATTAGTCGACCGACTCCTGCCTACATCTACTATTATTACTCCACACATCAACCGCTATCCAGCATGCATCTAGTGTATTAAGTTCATGGGAAAATGGAGTAATGCAATAAGAACGATGACATGATGTAGACAGGATCCGTTTATCTATATGGCGGTAGATATAAATCCTGTCTTTTTATCCTTAGTAGCAACGATACATACATGTCGTTTCCCCTTCTGTCACCGAGATCGAGCACCGTAAGATCGAACCCACTACCGGGCACCTCTTCCCATTGCAAGATAAATAGATCAAGTTGGCCAAACAAAACCCAAATATTGGAGAAGAAATACGAGGCTATAAGAGACCATGCATATAAGAGATCAAGGAAACTCAAATAACTTTCATGGATATAAAAAGATATGACTGATCATAAACTCAAAGTTCATCAGATCCCAACAAACACACCGCAAAAGAGTTACATCATATGGATCTCCAAGAGACCATTGTATTGAGAATCCAGCGAGAGAGAGAGAGAAAGCCATCTAGCTACTAACTACGGACCCGAAGGTCTACAAAGAACTACTCACGCATCATCGGAGAGGCACCAATGGAAGTGGTGAACCCCTCCATGATGGTGTCCAGATTTGATCTGGTGGTTCTGGACTCTGCGGCGGCTGGATGAATATTTCGACGCTTGTTCTAGGGTTTCTGGAATATTGTGGTATTTACAGAGCAAAGAGGCGGTCCGGGGGGGCACCCGAGGTGGGCACAACCCACCAGGGCGCGCCTGGGCCTCCTGGCGCGCCCTGTGGGTTGTGCCCCCCTCGGGACACCCCCCAGGTGCAACCAGGGCCCATTGCCTTCCTTCTGGCCCATAAAAATTCATCGTGGAGTTTTGTGGCATTTGGACTCCGTTTGATATTGATTTCCTGTGATGTAAAAAACATGGAAAAAACAGCAACTGGCACTTGGCACTATGTCAATAGGTTAGTACCAAAAAATGATGTAAAATGACTATAAAATGATTATAAAACATCCAAGATTGATAATAAAACAGCATGGAACAATCAAATATTATGGATACGTTGGAGACGTATCAACCATCAATCCACCAAAGCAGGAGTAGGGTTTTACGCCTCGCGGCGGCCCGAACCTGGGTAAAACTCTTGTGTGCTATCTGCCATGCTGTCGCGCTCGTCTGCTCTTTGTGCAATGCGACGTCCCCCGCCAAACCAGCAAGGGGCCGCCTGGTCCCATAGGTGGCCGCGGATATCCCGCGACACCTGTGTCAAAAGAGGATCAAGAGAAAACCACTTTTACTTGTCCTTTCGGTACCTTTGCTTATAGACATATGCCTTTTGGTTTATGTAATGCACCTGCTACCTTTCAAAGATGTATGACTGCTATACTCTCTGACTTCTTTGAAAAGATTGTTGAGGTTTTCATGGACGATTTCTCCGTTTATGGAACTTCTTTTGATGATTGCTTAAGCAACCTTGACCGAGTTTTGCAGAGATGCGAAGAAACTAATCCTGTCTTGAATTGGGAGAAGTGCCACTTTATGGTTAATGAAGGTATTGTATTGGGACATAAAATTTCTGAAAGAGGTATTGAAGTTGATAAAGCTAAAGTAGATGCTATTGAAAAGATGTCGTGTCCTAAAGATATCAAAGGTATAAGAAGTTTCCTTGGTCATGTTGGTTTCTATAGGAGGTTTATTAAAGATTTCTCTAAGATTTCTTGGCCTCTCACTAATATCTTACAAAAAGATGTTCATTTTGTTTTTTATGATGATTGTGTAGAAGCATTTGAAATACTTAAGAAAGCCTTGATTTCGGCACCTATTGTTCAGCTACCTGATTGGAATTTACCCTTTGAAATTATGTGTGATGCTAGTGATTATGCTGTTGGTGCTGTTCTAGGACAAAGAGTTGATAAGAAATTAAATGTTATCCAATATGCTAGTAAAACTCTAGACAGTTCCCAGAGAAATTATGCTACCACTAAAAAAGAATTTTTAGCAGTTGTATTTGCATGTGATAAGTTCAGACCTTATATTGTTGATTCCAAAGTAACTATTCACACTGATCATGCTGCTATTAAATATCTTATGGAAAAGAAAGATGTTAAACCTAGACTTATTAGATGGGTTCTCTTGCTACAAGAATTTGATTTGCATATTATCGATAGAAAGGGAGCTGAGAACCCCGTTGCAGACAACTTGTCTAGGTTAGAGAATGTTCTTGATGACCCACTGCCTATTGATGATAGCTTTCCTGATGAACAATAAATGTCATAAATGCCTCTCATAATACTCCATGGTATGTTGATTATGCTAATTACATTGTTGCTAAATTTATACCACCTAGTTTCACATACCAGCAAAAGAAAAAGTTTTTCTATGATTTAAGACATTACTTTTGGGATGACCCACACCTTTATAAAGAAGGAGTAGATGGTGTTATTAGGCGTTGTGTACCTGAGCATGAATAGGAACAGATCCTACGCAAGTGCCACTCCGAGTCTTACGGAGGACACCACGCTGGAGATAGAACTGCACATAAGGTATTGCAATCCGTTTTCTATTGGCCCACTCTCTTTAAAGATGCTCGTAAGTTTGTCTTGTCTTGTGATCAATGCCAGAGAATTGGTAATATTAGTAGACATCAGGAAATGCCTATGAACTATTCACTTGTTATTGAACCATTTCATGTTTGGGGCGTTGATTATATGGGACCTTTTCCTTCCTCTAATGGGTATGCACATATTTTAGTTGCTGTTGATTACATTACTAAGTGGGTAGAAGCTATTCCAACCAGTAGTGCTAATCATAACACTTCTATTAAGATGCTTAAAGAAGTTGTTTTTCCAAGGTTTGGAGTCCCTAGATATTTAATGACTGATGGTGGTTCACATTTTATTCATGGTGCCTTTCGTAAAATGCTTGCTAAGTATGATGTTAATCATAGAATTGCATCTCCTTATCACCCTCAGTCTAGTGGTCAAGTAGTATTGAGAAATATAGAGATTAAATTAATTTTGCAAAAGACTGTTAATAGATCTAGAAATAACTGGTCTAAGAAACTTGATGATGCATTATGGGCTTGTAGAACCTCTTATAAGAATCCTATGGGTATGTCCCCGTATAAAATGGTTTATGGAAAAGCATGTCACTTACCTCTTGAGCTAGAACATAAGGCATATGGGGCTATTAAAGAGCTCAATTATGACTTCAAACTTACCAATGAGAAGAGGCTATTTGACATTAGCTCACTTGATGAATGGAGAACCCAAGCCTATGAGAATGCTAAGTTGTTTAAATAAAAAGTTAAAAGATGGCATGATAAAAGGATACAAAAGCGTGAGTTTAATGTAGGTGATCATGTTTTGCTACACAACTCTCATTTAAATATTTTGCAGGAAAGCTTCTTTCTAAATGGGAAGGCCCTTACATCATCAAGGAGGTCTATCGTTCCGGTGCCATAAAAATTAACAATGTCGAAGGCAAAAATATGAAGGTGGTAAGAGGTCAAAGACTCAAACATTATATCTCAGGTACTCCCATAAATGTTGAGACCAATATAATTGATACCGTAACCCCGGAAGAGTACATAAGGGATACTTTCCAGAACGTTTCAGATTCCAAAAAGGAAGAGGTATGTGGTACGGTAAGTAAACCGACTCCAAAACATTTCCAATGATAAATTTTCTCCGTTTTGGAATATTTAAAAAATTAGAAAAATTAAAAGTAATCCAAAAGACACACGAGGCCACCACAAGGGTCGAGGGCGTGCCCTACCCCCTAGGCGCGCCCCCCGTCCTTGTGGCCACCTCGTGTGCCCTCCGGACTCCGTTTTCTTGCACGATACTTCTTTTGGTCGGTAAAAATTCATTATATAATCTACCGAAGGTTTTGACCACCGTACCACGGCAATATCTCCTGTTTGTGTTTTGAGCTGTTTTCTGACAGATCTAGATCACCATGACGCCTCCAAGTGCCCCTAAGGACAAGTTTTTTTAGAAGGTCATCAACCCTTACCCCGCGGAGGTGCTGCAACACCCTCAAACCATTAAAATGCGCGAGGGGGTGCTGCACATCCGCGATGTTGAGGGGCTGAAGAAGACTGGAAGCGTGGATACAAGACTCGAAGCAATGGAGCAGCAAGTTTTCAAGTGCCAAGGGATGGTGGAACGTGGACTCAACGCTAATCACATGATGATTGCGGAGTTCACCAATGATCACAAGCTGGATGCCAAGAACATTGGGGAGGCCATCTTCAAGCTTCACGAGAAAATCGAGCACCTCCAAGCCCAGATCTATGACCTGCAAAACCAAAACTGTGAGCATGAATACAGATTTAAGAGGATGAGTTTGGCTGCAGATTTGAGGATCCCGGAGACTCGTTCATCTTTCTATGATGGTGAGCCTATGCCTTGGAAGATGGATGACAAGCCTACTTCATCGACAACTCCATCATCACCACCTCCGAAGAAAGAGATCTAAATACATGGGTATGGGCACTCCCCTTGGCAACTGCCAAGCTTGGGGGAGTGCCCCGGTATCGTATCACCATCACACGTTTATCTTTACCGCTTTTCTTAGTTTGATCCTTTTGGTTATATCTTGATCTAGTAGAATAAAGTTTTAGTATGATCTAGCCTTGAGTTTTGCTTTATGTTCACTCTATGTAATCGAGTCCGTGAGATATATAATAAAGAGTAGTTTTGAGTTAAGGGCTTTGCTTTCTTGCTATGATCTTGAGGGAATTAAATAAAAGAAAGAATAAAAAGTAATAAAAAGATCATATATTGATCTTATGGAAAGTAATGACCTCGCATATAAAGAGTATGTTGAATAAAAGTTGTTAAGAGTTGACAAACATAGTTTTGGTCATTGTTGCAATTAATAGGAAGTAATAAAGAAAGAGAGGCGCTTCACATATAAATATACTATCTTGGACATCTTTTGTAATTGTGAGCACTCATTAAAATATGACATGATAATAAGTTGATGTTGGACAAGGAAAACAACATAATGGGTTATGTTTTCTTATATCCGAATAGATGTTATATTGTTTTGGATCATCCAACATGTTGAGCTTGACTTTCCCTCTCATGCTAGCCAAATTATTTGCACCAACTAGAGATACTACTTGTGCTTCCAAACATCCCTAAACCCAGTTTTGCCATGAGAGTCCACCATACCTACCTATGGATTGAGTAAGATCCTTCAAGTAAGTTGTCATCGGTGCAAGCAATAAAAATTTCTCTCTAAATATGTATGATCTATTAGTGTGAAGAAAATAAGCTTTATACGAACTTGTGATATGGAAGAAATAAAAGCGAGGACTACATAATAAAGGTCCTTATCACAAGCGGCAATATAAAGTGGCGTTCTATTGCACTAAGATTTTGTACATCCAACCATAAAAGTGCATGACAACCTATGCTTCCCTCTGTGAAGGGCCTATCTTTTACATTTATCTTCTACCCTTATACAAGAGTCATGGTGATCATCACCTTTCCTTTTTATAATTTTTCCTTTGGCAAGCTCTGTGTGTTGGAGAGATCCGGATATATATACCCACTCGGATGTAGGTTTTCATAAAGTATTATTGTTGACATTACCCTTGAGGTAAAAGGTAGGGTGGCGAAACTATAAGCCCCAATCTTTCTCTGTGTCCAATTGAAACTTTGAACCCATAAGTATCGCGTGAGTGTTAGCAATTGTGAAAGATTATATGATAGTTGAGTATGTGGACTTGCTGAAAAGCTCTAGAATTGACTCTTTCCGATGCTATGATAAATTGCAATTGCTTCAATGACTGAGATCATAATTTGTTAGTTTTCAAAATAATTTTCTGATTCATACTTTACCTTGTGAATGAATTGTTACTTTAGCATAAGAAATTAAATGGCATTATATGTTGTTGTTCTGAAGATAATCATGATGCCCTCATGTCCGTATTTTATTTTATCGACACCTCTACCTCTAAACATGTGGACATATTTATCGATATCGGCTTTCACTTGAGGACAAGCGAGGTCTAAGCTTGGGGGAGTTGATACGTCCATTTTTCATCATGCTTTTATATTGATAATTATTGCATTATGGGCTGTTATTACACATTATATCACAATACTTATGCCTATTCTCTCTTATTTTATAAGGTTTACATGAAGAGGGAGAATGTCGGCAGCTGGAATTCTGGACTGGAAAAGGAGCAAATATTAGAGGCCTATTCTGCACAACTACAAAAGTCCTGCAACTTCACGGAGCATTTTTTAGAATATATAAAAAATATTGGGCGAAGAAAGTACCAGAGGGGGGCCACTAGCCATCCACAAGGGTGGAGAGCGCGCCCTACCCCCGTGGGCGCGCCACCGACCTTGTGGGCCCCCTGGCAGGCATACGGTGCCCATCTTTGGCTATATGGTGTGTCCTGACCTGGAAAAAATTAGAAGGAAGCTTTCGGGTCGAAGCGCTGCCGTCTCGAGGCGGAACCTGGGCAGAACCAATCTAGGGCTCCGGTGGAGCAGTTCTGCCGGGGAAACATCCCTCCGGGAGGGGGAAATCGTCACCATCGTCATCACCATCGATCCTCTCATCGAGAGGGGGTCAATCTCCATCGACATATTCACCAACACCATCTCCTCTCAAACCCAAGTTCATCTCTTGTATTCAATCTTGGTCCCAAAATCTCAGATTGGTACCTGTGGGTTGCTAGCAGTGTTGATTACTCCTTGTACTTGATGCTAGTTGGTTTATCCGGTGGAAGATTATATTTTTAGATCCTTAATGATAATTAATACTCCTCTGATCTTGATCATTAATAAGTTTTGTGAGTAGTTACGTTTGTTCCTGAGGACATGGGAGAAGTCTTGTTATAAGTAATCATGTGAATTTGGTATTCGCTCGATATTTTGATGAGATGTATGTTGTCTTTCCTCTAGTGGTGTTATGTGAACGTCGACTACATGACACTTCACCATTATTTGGGCCTAGGGGAAGGCATTGGGAAGTAATAAGTAGATGATGGGTTGCTAGAGTAACAGAAGCTTAAACCCTAGATTATGCGTTGCTTCGTAAGGGGTTGATTTGGATCCATATGTTTCATGCTATGGTTAGGTTTACCTTAATACTTCTTTCGTAGTTGCGGATGCTTGCGAGAGGGTTTAAAAATAAGTGGGAGGCTTGTCCAAGGAAGGGCAACACCCTAGCACCGGTCCACCCACATATCAAATTATCAAAGTAACGAACGCGAATCATATGAGCATGATGAATCTTCAATACAATGTTCTCCTCGATGTTCTTGGAGATCTATTTGATGTAATGACTTTTTGCGGTGTGTTTGTTGGGATCCGATGAATTGTGAGTTTATGATTAGGTGTATCCATGAATATTATTTGAGTCTTTATTGAACTCTTTTATGCATGATCTTTATAGCCTCGTATTTCTTCTCTGAAACTTTGGTTTGGTTTGGCCAACTAGATTGATTTTTCTTGCAATGGGAAGAGGTGCTTTGTGATGGGTTCGATCTTGCAGTGTTCAATCTCAGTGACAGAAAGAAACATGACACACATGTATCATTGCTATTAAGGATAACAATATGGGGTCTATTCCTACATGAATATCCTATCTACATCATGTCATCGCTCTTATTGCATTACTTCGTTTTTCCATGAACTTAATACACTAGATGCATTCTGGTTAGCGGTTGATGTGTGGAGTAATAGTAGTAGATGGAGGCAGGAGTCGGTCTACTAATCTTGGACGTGATGCCTATATACATGATCATTGCCTTGGATATCATCCTAATTATTTGCTTTTCTAGTCAATTTCCCAACAGTAATTTGTCTACCCATCGTATGTTATTTTCTCGAGAGAAGCCTCTAGTGAAATCTACGGCCCCCGGGTCTATTTACTATCATATTAAAACCAAAAGCACCTTGCTGCACTTTTTCTTTATTTATTTTATTTTGTGTTTTAATTAGATCTATTTATCAAATCTCATACAATTTAATCTATCTCAATACCGAGGAGGGATTGACAACCCCTCTTACGCGTTGGGTTGCAAGTTTTTGTGGTTTGTGTGCAGGTGTTGTTTACATAGTGTTGCTTGGTTATCCTACTGGATTGATAACCTTGGTTGCATAACCGAGAAAAATACTTACCTTTGCTGTGCTGCATCATCCTCTCCTCTTCGGGGAATTACCAACGCAGGTACAAGCAATCAGTCGTCACCGAGCCCTCCAGCGGGTCATGGGCGATGGCTTTGCAGGCGAAGACCGCCTTTAGTGAGGATAAGTTGCGCCCCTGTCCCCCTTCAAACTGTCCATTGTGGAAACCCTTCCCGCCATGTGTTTTCATAGGAAGAGGACCAAGGCTTATATGAAAGAGGGCAGGGTGCCACCGTAGGAGTGGACTTGGCCCCCCGAATCGACTAAATCTTCCCCACAACCCTTGTACTCATATTCCCCCTCACGAGAGTAATCCAACCACAAAGCAGGAGTAGGGTTTTACACCGCAAGGTGGCCCAAACCTGGGTAAACTGCCGTGTCTACTATTCTTCTTCTCTAGTTCGTTCTCGCCGGACGTCGTTGTGAGGTTGAGAGGCAGAGTAGGGCGAGAGCAACAAGCGCACCCTAAAGTTCGAACCTCTTGGATACCCGGAGGCCCGATTCTGACATTTGGCGCGCCAGGTAGGGGTGTGATAACCCACAAGTATATGGGATGGCAACAGTTTTCGAGGGGTAGAGTATTCAACCCAAATTTATAGATTCCACACAAGGGGAGCCAAAGAATATTTGCAAGCATTAGCAGCTGAGTTGTCAATTCAACCACACCTGGAGATTAATAATCTGCAGCGAAGTGATCAGTAGCAAAGTAATATGATAGTTTTGATAATAGTAGCGACAGCAATGGTGACGGTAACAGTGATAGCAGTAGTTTTGTAAAAAGTGCAATAATAACGATAGCAGTAGTAACTTAGCAAGAACAATATAAGATAAATTTGTAGGCATTGGATCAGTAATTTGTTGGATGATATTCATCATGTGACAGTCATAACCTAGGTTGATATGGCACTAGCTCTAGTTCATAAATATAATGTAGGCATGTATTCCGTAAATAGTCATATGTGCTTATGGAAAGAATTGCATGACATCTTTTGTCCTACCCTCCCGTGGCAGCGGGTCCAATTGGAAACTAAGGGATATTAAGGCCTCCTTTTAATAGAGAACCGGAACAAAGCATTAACACACGGTGAATACATGAACTCCTCAAACTACGGTCATCACCGGGAGTGGTCCTGACTATTGTCACTCCGGGGTTGCCGGATCATAACACATAGTAGGTGACTATAACTTGCAAGATCGGATCTAGAACATGGATATAATGGTGATAACATAAACGGTTCAGATCTGAAATCATGGCACCCGGGCCCAAAGTGACACGCATAAGCATGGCAAAGTCATAGCAACATCAATCTCAGAACATAGTGGATACTAGGGATCAGGCCCTAACAAAACTAACTAGATTACATTATGAATCTCATCCAACTCCTCACCGACCAGCGAGCCTATGAAGGAATTACTCACTCCCTATGGGGAGCATCATGGAATTGGCGATGGAGAAGGGTTGGTGATGACGAAGATCGAAGATCCCCCTCTCCGAAGCCCCAAACGGACTCCAGATCTGGCCTCCAGATGAAGAATAGGAGGTGACGGCGGCTCCATCTCGTGAAACGCGATAATTCTTTCTCCCTGATTTTTTTCTGGAAAAAATATGATTTTATAGCATCGGTTTCAGGGTCTGTGGGGCCACCAGGTGGGGACAACCCACCTGGGCGTGCCTGGAGGGGGCGCGCCCTGGTGGGTTGCGCCCACCCAGGTGCCCCCCTCCGGTGGTTCTTGGCTCCAGAAATTCGCATATATTGCATAAAAAATCCTCGCAAAGTTTCGTTCCATTCCGAGAACTTTTATTTCTGCACAAAAAAAACACCATGGTAGTTCTGCTGAAAACAACGTCAGTCCGGGGTTAGTTTCATTCAAATCATGCAAATTAGAGTCCAAAACAAGAGGAAAAGCGTTAGGAAAAGTAGATACGTTGGAGACGTATCAACTCCCCAAGCTTAAACCTTAGCTTGTCCTCAAGCAATTCAGTTGATAAACTAAAAGTGAAAAAGAAAAACTTTTACGAACTCTTTTGCTCTTGTTTGCATAAATAAGCTTAAACAGCACCCAGGTTTTCAGCCAACATTATAACTAACCATGCCGACAATAACTCTTAAAAATTATATTAACCCATATCAATGACATATCAGCTAGCGAGCAATAATAAGATATCTCAAACAACAACACGTTATCAAAACAACCATGATATAACATGACAATAGTGGTATCTTGCTAGCCCTTTCCGAGACCGCAAAACATAAATGCAGAGCACCTCCAAAGTTCAAGCAGCGACTAAACATTGTAATTCATGGTAGAAAAGATCCAGTCATGATGCACCCAACATTAGCTACACACAATGCATAAGCATGACGGCAGTGCTCTCAGGTTCTGGCGCTTATTTTAGAAGGTGATGACACAACATAAAAGTAAATAGATAGTCCCTTCGCAGAGGGAAGCAGTGATTTGCAGCGGTGCCAGAGCTCAAGTTTTTAAAACAGAGGTAAATGATATTTTGAGAAATGCACCCTTCTTGTTTACTTTACGGCCATCAGTTATCAATATCTTCCACGCTAAGCATGCTAGTGGCGGTTCCCAAGCGATAAAAGTAAATGTCTACTCCCCCTCCACCAACAATCACACTCCATGGCTTGTCCGAAACAACGGGTGTCGTCCATACCAACAATACTCCCAGGGGATTTTTGTTTAATTATTTGCAATTTGAGTTCAGGACTGGGAATCCCTATTACCGCCCTTTTCTCGTGCGATGGTGAGTCAATAAACACTCATCCTAAGAATAACGGACTTAGCATGGAAGATACCGACTACCTCCTG
Source organism: Triticum aestivum (assembly GCF_018294505.1). Taxonomy (NCBI): domain Eukaryota; kingdom Viridiplantae; phylum Streptophyta; class Magnoliopsida; order Poales; family Poaceae; genus Triticum; species Triticum aestivum. The sequence goes on from NC_057811.1 coordinate 278,354,567, forward strand.
TAGTTCCATGAATGCTCCAAGCACACAAAAAGGATACTTATTTGAAGTTTTTAGAGATGGCACATGCAAATTTACTCAGGACAACAGGGTAATACCGCATATAGGTAGGTATGGTGGACTCATATGGAATATCTTGGGTTCAAGGTTTTTGATGTACAAGCAGAATTCCCACTTAGTACAGGCGAAGGCTAGCAAATAGGTTGAGAAGCGGCCAGCTAGAGAGCAACAATGGTCATGAACGTGCATTATGCATACGTAACATTGGACACTAGCATGAGTAGGATATGAACGCCATGAACATAAATATCATAGAGGCTATGTTGGTTTTGATTCAACTACATGCATGAACATGTGCCAAGTCAAGCCACTCGAACATTTAGAGGAGGATACCATATCATCATACTACATCACAATCATTTTAACGCAATGTTGATATCCAAGATAAATCATTATCAACCCCTAGCTACTTATGCATGGCATGAGAAACTATAATATCTAATTGCCATTGCAAACATGTTTAATCATAATGGGCTGAATCATGGATGCTAGGTTAAACATATTTACAAGAACAAAACAAGTCGAGTTCATACCCGTTTCTCTCTGCCACGGCCAGTTCATCAAATATCATCATTATTGCCTTTCACTTGCATGATCGAATGATGTGAAAATAATAATAGTGCAAGAGTGCCGTGGACTAAGCTGAAATCTGCAAACATTATATTTAACAAGAGAAGACAAGGTAATATGGGCTCTTTGTTAGATCAACAATTATGCATATGAGAGCCACTCAACATTTTCATCGTGGCCTTCTCCTCGGTAAGACTCAAATAAAAAGAAAAGAAATTCAGAGAAACACACTGAAATATTTTTGGTGTTTTTGGTTTTCTTGAACAGGCAAATAAAATGGAAAAGCAAAAAAAACGAGAAAAACCATTTACACGGGAAATCTCCCAACAAGCAAAAGAAGAACAAGGAAATCTTTTGGGGTTTTCTTTTTAGTGCTACAACTAACTACTCTAGGAAGAAAATCAAAAAGAAGTTGGAAATATTTTTGTATTTTCTCAAGTTTTTCAAACACACAAGAAGAAAGCAACAAAATAAATTTAACATGGATAATACAATGAAAAAGTGTGGACACCGACAACTGGAATGAAATGTGTGAACATGAATGTAATGTCGGTGGGAATATGTACTCCCCCAAGCTTAGGCTTTGGGCCTAACTTGGTAATCAGTCAGTAGTCGAAGAAACCATGGGGTCCCATGTCGAACTACTGAGGAGCGGGCACCTGTGGATCCCACTGCTGAGGCTCCTCCTCTGTTGCAGCCTGGTTGTTTCGGTAGGCGATGATATCCGCAGGAATAATCCTGTATCAACCCCTGGCAATAGTATCAAACAAAGCAGGTGCAGGCAATGGAATAATATCACGAGTTCTAACACTAAAAACCAGGTTATATGGAATAGGGATGTGAGGATAATCAGTAGCAATAAACTGGTGGTGTTCCATGGCCACGCGATCTAGGTAAACCTTGGGCAAAGGATAATCATGTCGGTGTATCTCAGCGTTAAAGCGATCCACCAAACGAGTAAATACCTCCATGTATTTTACCCTTGGATTTATTAATGTGAAGGCGATGTGCCACAATAGCTCCCAAGCTATAAGTGTTGTCACCTTCAAGCGCACGACGTAAAACAACAAGGTCCGGGGCACTGAATGCACCCACCTTCTCTCTAGCAAGCAAGCATTTGGCAATGAAAAGAGTAAAATAATGAACAACAGGAAAATGCAAGCCAGCGGCGGTGATACTCGACACCCCTCTCTCATCACCCACGGTCAGAGTACGAGAAAAACCTTCAAACTTCGTAGGCCTAGGCTCTACCAAACCACCATCAGGAGGAAGCAAGCATATTTCACAGAACTCAGTAAGCGGTATCTGATGGGGTTCAGCGTATAGATTAAACTGCACCTCAGGAGGATTATTCCTAGGAAGAAAATTAAAACTTTTCACAAAGGAGTTTGTGAGGAGATGATACTGTTTGCATTCAGCTGTGGTGAAGTCGGTGAGGCCGGCATTAGCAGCATACTATGCAAACTCTTGAAGGATTCCGGCCCCTTCCATGAGCGGGGTATGCGGCCATTCGCACGGCCGTACTTCCGCCAATCTCCGGGTTTGGAGATCAATGTCAGACGACTCCCCAATAACCCCCTTGGAGTTCTTCTTGGAAGCAAACTTCCTAAAGATACTCATCTTTTTCCTATGAACAAAATTCTGAAAATTTTAGTCCACAGATTTTTCTCAACAAAACTTTGCAAGATTCATAGCAACTACTCATAGGGATGCCTAGAGGCCATAGCAAGCATTCAAACTACTTATAACTCTAAGAATTCAACATGCAAGCTCCTCTACAGTAGCACCAAGAGTAGCTAATTATTCAAAATATAAACCACTAAAACAAAAACTAATTGGACAAACGGAGGAGTCACATACCAAGCAACAATCCCCCGAAATAGTTTCAGAAACGGAGCTTCGAGCAAAGAGATCGAAATCCGCAGATTTGAGAGCAAGAACACGAGAGAGAGAGAGAGCAATGGTGATTTTTTTCTGGAGGTAGGTGACGATGTGGTATGAAGAGATAAGTGAGGGGGCCCACGTGGGGACCACAAACCACCAGGGCCCGCCTAGGGGTCCTGGCGCGCCCAGGTGGGTTGTGCCCACCTGGTGCACCTCCCTCTGATGTTATTTGCATCAAAATTCTTAAATATTCAGAAAAAATCGTATTAAATTTTCAGAGCATTCTCAGAACTTTTATTTTTGGTTCATTTTTTTTATTGCACAGGAAATTCAGAAAACAGACAAAACATGGCATTTTATTTTATTTAACTGATAAAATAGAAAAAAATAGGTAGGGACAGAAGGTGGTGCTTACTAAATTCATCAACTTCATACCTCTCAAAAATGATCCATTAATAAGGTTGATCAAGTCTTATTAACAACCACTTTCGATTAGCATGGAACCGAAGAACTTCCGTAAATCACTAAGTTACCTCAACATGGATATGAATGTCCCCTACAATAAGCATTTCATATTTCTTTTTAACAGTAGGTAGAGGTAGTTGAAAACATCCAATAGTGATTGTCGGAGATTTTTCAATAACATTGATACCATTCACTTGGAATGCTTTCTTCGGAAAGTGCACCGTATGCTCATTACCATTGATATGAAAAGTGACCTTGCTTTTATTGCAATCAATAATAGCCCGTGCAGTATTCAGGAAGGGTCTACCAAGGATAATCGACATGTTGTCGTCCTCGGGCATCTCAAGTATAACAAAGTCAGTCAAAATAGTAACATTAGCAACAACAACGGGCACATCCTCACAGATACCGATAGGTATGGCAGTTGATTTGTTAGCCATTTGCAAAGATATTTTAGTAGGTGTGAGTTTATTCAAATCAAGTCTTTTATATAAAGAGAAATGCATAACACTAACACCAGCTTCCAAATCACATAAAGCAGTTTTCACATAATTTCTTTTGATGGAGCAAGGTATAGGTGGTATTCCCGGATCTCCAAGTTTTTTAGGAACTCCATCTTTAAAAGTATAATTAGCAAGCATGGTGGAGATTTCAGCTTCCGGTATTTTTCTATTATTGGTGATGATGTCGTTCATGTACTTTGCATAAGGAGGCATTTTTAAGATATCAGTCAAGCGAGTACGCAAAAAGATTGGCCTCAGCATTTCAGCAAAGCGTTCAAATTCTTCATCATCTTTCTTTTTAGTTTACTTAGGTGGAAAGGGCATAGGTTTTTGAACCCATGGTTCTCTTTCTTTAATGTGTTTTCTAGCAATAAAGTCTCTTTTATCATATCGTGTATTCTTGGGTTGTGGGTTATCAAGATCAACTGCTGGTTCTATCTCAACATAATTGTCTGGTTCTTTACTATTTGTTCGAGTATTTTTATGAACCTCATCATTATATTTTTCATTATCAGAAGGTGAGTGTTCATTACCAGACTGAGTTTCAACATCAGAGATAGAAATTTCATTGTCCTTATCAGGAGGTTTTTCTACTTTAGGTTCACTAGAGGCATGCAAAGTCCTATCATTTTTCTTCTTCTATTTCTTTTTAGAAGGACCATGTGCATCAGTGTTAACTCTTTGAGAGTCTTGTTCAATTCTTTTTGGGTGTCCCTCAAGATAAAGTGGTTCCTGAATCACTTTACCTCCTCTAGTTGCTACTCTAGCAGCAAAGTCACTTATGTTATTATTCATTTCATCAAGCAACTCTCTTTGAGATTTAGCAACTTGTTCTAACTGAGTTTGAACCATAGAAGCATGCTTTCCCACACCTCTAACATCATTTGAGAGTCTAAATAACAAGTCACTCAAGCGAGCAATCATATCAGAATTGTATTTCAATTGTTTCATAACATTTCCATTGAAGTGATCCTGTTTTGCAATGTAATTTTCAAACTCATAAAGGCATTGGCTAGGGTGCATATTGTGAGGATTGCCATTATCATTGAATTTCATTAGAGAATTTACCTCAACCACCTTAGGTGGCGATGGTGTATCAAGCCCATGTATTTCTTCAATAGGAGGTAAATTTTTGACATCCTCAGCTTCAATACCTTTTTCCTTCATTGATTTCTTTGCCTCTTGCATATCTTCAGGACTGAGATATAATATACCCCTCTTCTTCGGAGTGGGTTTAACTGGTGGTTCAGGAAGAGTCCAATCATCATAATTTTTAATATGTTATTCAATAATTCTCCAGCTTGCCCAATAGCTCTTTCCCTGAAAGCACAACCAACACAACTATCTAGGAAATCCCTAGAAGCATCGATTAGTCCATTATAGAAGATATCAAGTATTTCATTTTTCTTAAGAGGATGATCAGGCAAAGCATTAAGAAATTGGCAAAGCCTCCCCCAAGCTTGTGGGAGACTCTCTTCTTCAATTTGTGCAAAGTTAAATATTCCCTATAAAGCAGCTTGTTTCTTATGAGCAGGGAAATATTTTTCAGAGAAGTAATAAATCATATTCTGGGGACTACGCACACAACCAAGAGCAAGAGTATTGTACCAAGCTTTAGCATCACGCTTTAATGGGAACGGAAATAATTTTAGAATATAGTAGTAGCGAGTTTTCTCATCATGAGTAAAAAGGGGTAGCTATGTCATTCAACTTAGTAAGATGTGCCACAACAATTTCAACTTCATAACCATGGAAAGGATCAGATTGAACCAAAGTAAATAACTCTGGGTCGACAGAGAATTCATAATCCTTATCATCAATAAAAATAGGTGAGGTAGAAACTTAGGATCATATTGCATTCTAGCATTCAAGGATTTTTCTTTATACTTGCATAATAATTTCTCTAGATCATCTCTATCCTTACAAGCAAGAATATCTCTAGTTGTCTCCTCATTCATAACATAACCTTCCGGTGCTTTTGGCAATTCATATCTAGGAGGGCTAGTCCTAGTAGGTGTTTCAAGATTTGTAGTTTCAAGCTCATCATCGGTTTCAACAATATCATGTTGTCTTACTCTAGCAATTTGTTCATCAAGAAAATCACCTAGTGGCACATCATCATCATCAAGCAAGGTACTAGCATCATAATAAGTATCATTCATAGCAGAAGTAGCATTATCAACAACTTGCGACATATCAGGATTAATAGCATCTGGTGGTGTTGCAAGTTTACTTATAACAGAAGGTGAATCTAAAGCAGACCTAGATGGCAGTTCCTTACCTCCCCTCGTCTTAGAGGGATAAATCTTAGTCTTAGCATCCTTGAGCTTCTTCATAGTGATAAATTGATAATAATCCCAAGTGACTCAACAAGTATAGCTATGCTCCCCGGCAACGGCGCCAGAAAAAGGTCTTCATAACCCACAAGTATATGGGATCGCAATAGTTTTTAAGGGTAGAGTATTCAACCCAAATTTATAGATTCGACACAAGGGAAGCCAAAGAATATTTGCAAGTATTAGTAGCTGAGTTGCCAATTCAACCACACCTGGAGATTAATTATCTACGACAAAATGATCAGTAGCAAAGTAATATGATAGTTTTGATAATAGTAGCGACAGCAATGGTGACGGTAACAATGATAGCAGTAGTTTCGTAACAAGTGCAATAGTAACGATAGCAGTAGTAACTTAGCAAGAACAATATTAGATAAATTCATAGGCATTGGATCGGTAATTTGTTGGATGATATTCATCATGCGACAGTCATAACCTAGGGCGATACGACACTAGCTCCAGTTCATAAATATAATGTAGGAATGTTTTTTGTAAATAGTCATACGTGCTTATGGAAAGAACTTGCAGGACATCTTTTGCCCTACCCTCCCGTGGCAGTGGGGTTCAATTGGAAACTAAGGGATATTAAGGCCTCCTTTTAATAGAGAACCGGAACAAAGCATTAACACACGGTGAATACATGAACTCCTCAAACTACGGTCATCACTGGGAGTGGTCCCGACTATTGTCACTCCGTGGTTGCCGGATCATAACACATAGTAGGTGACTATAACTTGCAAGATCGGATGTAGAACATGGATATAATGGTGATAACATAAACGGTTTAGATCTGAAATCATGGCCCGGGCCCAAAGTGACAAGCATTAAGCATGGCAAAGTCATAGCAACATCAATCTCAGAACATAGTGGATACTAGGGATCAGGCCCTAACAAAACTAACTAGACTACATGATGAATCTCATCCAACTCCTCACCGACCAGCGAGCCTACGAAGGAATTACTCACTCCCGGTGGGGAGCATCATGGAATTGGCGATGAAGAAGGGTTGGTGATGATGAAGATCAAAGATCCCCCTCTCTGGAGCCCCAAACGGACTCCAGATCTAACCTCTCGATGAAGAACAGGAGGTGACGGCGGCTCCATCTCGTGAAACGCAATAATTCTTTCTCCCTGATTTTTTCTGGAAAAAATATGATTTTATAGCGTCGGTTTCAGGGTCTGCTGGGCCACCAGGTGGGGACAACCCACCTAGGCGCGCCCTGGTGGGTTGTGCCCACCCAGGTGCCCTCCTCCGGTGGTTCTTGGCTCCAGAAATTGTCATATATTGCATAAAAAATCCTCGCAAAATTTCGTTCCATTCCGAAATTTTTTATTTCTGCACAAAAAACAACACCATGGTAGTTCTGCTAAAAACAGCGTCAGCCCGGGGTTAGTTTCATTCAAATCATGCAAATTAGAGTCCAAAACAAGAGGGAAAGCATTAGGAAAAGTAGATACGTTGGAGACGTATCAGGGTGCGCTGCCGTTCTTCCGCTTCGCTCCGATCTCCGCTCCACCGGCTCCATGGCTGACACTCGTCGTGTTCGTGCTGAGCGCCGGGCAGGTCGCGTCGCCCAGACGGAGCCTGCAGTTCACGTCAAATGCCTCCACTCTGTCGAGGCTGCGATAGTTGCCATTGACCTCGCCGCCCATGAGCACCAGGACTCCTCCATGCACCCTTTCGTCCAGCCTGGCGGCCACACCGCTATGGCCTCCTCCTCCCTAAGCCGCCGCAAGCTGTCGAACATGCAGGCCGCACTACTCATGGCACGTGAGTTGCTCCGCTACTGCTACTTCTTGAGCTTGCGTTGGTTTTTCCCTTGAAGAGGAAAGGGTGATGCAGGAAAGTAGAGATAAGTATTTCCCTCAGTTTGAGAACCAAGGTATCAATCCAGTAGGAGACAATGCACAAATCACCGAATACCTACACAAACAATCAAACAACTTGCACCCAACATGATAAAGGGGTTGTCAATCCCTTCATGGTTACTTGCAAAAGTGAGATCTAATATAGATAGATAAACGATAAAGTAAATATTTTTGGTATTTTTGGTTGATAGATCGGAAAGTAAAAGATTGCAAAAACAGTAGATCGGAAACTCATATTGTAGATCGGAAACTTATATGATGGAAAATAGACCCGGGGGCCATAGGTTTCACTAGAGGCTTCTCACAAGATAGCAAATAATACGGTGGGTGAACAAATTACTGCCGAGCAATTGATAGAAAATCGCAAAGTTATGACGATATCTAAGGCAATGACATGAATATAGGCATCATGTCTGTTTCAAGTAGACCGAAACGATTCTGCATCTACTACTATTACTCCATACATCGACCGCTATCCAACACGCATCTAGAGTATTAAGTTCATAAAGAACGGAGTAATGCATTAAGTAAGATGACATGATGTAGAGGAATTAACTCAAGCAATATGATGAAAACCCCATCTTTTTATCCTCGATGGCAACAATACAATACATGCCTTGCTGCCCCTACTGTCACTGGGAAAGGACACCGCAAGATTGAACCCAAATCTAAGCACTTCTCCCATTGCAAGAAATACCAATCTAGTTGGCCAAACCAAACTGATAGTTTAAAGAGAATTACAAAGATATCAAATCATCCATAGAAGAATTCAGAGAAGATTCAAATAATATTCATAGATAAGCTGATCATAAAGCCACAATTCATCAGATCTCAGCAAACACACCGCAAAAAAGTATTACATCAAATAGATCTCCAGGAACATCGAGGAGAAGATGATATTGAGAATCAAAGAGAGAGAAGAAGCCATCTAGCTACTAGCTATGGACCTGTAGGTCTGTGGTAAACTACTCACGCTTCATCGGAAAGGCAATAGAGTTGATGTAGAAGCCCTCCGTGATCGAATCCCCCTCCAGCAGGGTGCCGAAAAAGGTCCCTAGGGGGATATCACGGGTACAGAAGGTTGCGGCGGTGGAAAAGTGTTTTCTTGGACTCCTCTGGTGGTTTGGGGATATTTGGGAATATATAAGCGAAAGAATTAGGTCAGGAAGGTCACAGGGGGCCCACAAGGGTGCGGGGCGCGCCCTACCCCCCTGGGCGCGCCCTCCATCCTTGTGACCGCCTCGTGGCTCTTCTGACTTCATCTCCAAGTCTCCTGGTTGTCTTCTGGTCCAAGAAAAATCATCGTGAAGGTTTCATTCCGTTTGGTTTTCCTTTTCTGTGAAACTCTAAAACAAGGAAAAAAACAGGAACTGGCACTAGGCTCTTGGTTAATAGGCCAGTCCCAAAAATAATATAAAATAGCATATTAATGCATATAAAACATCCAAATTAGATAATATAATAGCATGGAACAATCGAAAATTATAGATACGTTGGTGACATATCAGCTACCGCCCGGCCGACGCCAGCTACGGCGCTTAGCTTGGCGGCATCACCGAGCTCGTCAACGTTGTTGGAGAAGCTCCGGCGCCCTCCCACTCACTTCGCCCTCCGCCGTCTCACGCTGGGGACGTGGCGCACGGTGCGCCCCCACCTCTTCACTTATGATTTGATGAGGTGATCAAAGCATATGGTTTTATACATACTTCCGGTGAAGCCTGTATTTACAAGAAAGTGAGTGGGAGCTTTGTAGCATTTCTGATATTATATGTAGATGACATATTGTTGATTGGAAATGATATAGAATTTCTGGATAGCATAGAAGGATACTTGAATAAGAGTTTTTCAATGAAAGACCTTGGTGAAGCTGCTTATATATTGGGCATCAAGATCTATAGAGATAGATCAAGACACTTAATAGGACTTTTACAAAGCACATACCTTGACAAAGTTTTGAAGAAGTTCAAAATGGATCAGTCAAAGAAAGGGTTCTTGCCTGTGTTGCAAGGTGTGAAGTTGAGTCAGACTCAAAGCCCGAGCACTGCAGAAGATAGAGAGAAAATGAAAGTCATTCCCTATGCCTCAGCCATAGGTTCTATCATCTATGCTATGCTGTGTACCAGACCTGATGTGTGCCTTGCCATAAGTCTGGCAGAGAGGTACCAAAGTAATATAGGAGTGGATCACTAGACATCGGTCAAGAATATCCTGAAGTACCTGAAAAGGACCAAGGATATGTTTCTCGTTTATGGAGGTGACAAAGAGCTCGTCGTAAATGGTTACATCGATGCTAGCTTTGCCACTGATCCGGATGACTCTAATTCACAAACTGGATACATATTTTTATTGAATGGTGGAGCTGTCAGTTGGTGTAGTTCCAAGCAGAGCTCCCATTGTGTGAATACCACATCAAGGAGAAAGGTTTGATGAGCCGCTGCTTGCTCTCTAACTGCTCTTACCGCTTCTTCCAAATTTTCTATTTCCCGGCAAGTCTATGAGAGTCCTATTACGGATCCTCTGATCTTGAGCACATCCATCGATTCCCTCATCTAGTGTAGTGCTCTGTTCAAAGACCAAGGAAGCTATTAGTTTGAGTTCCTAATTTCGTTTTATGAAATATCTGATAAAGTAAAAAAAAGAGACATGTGGGCGGGATCTACGTGTGAAGCGGAGTACATAGCTGCTTCGGAAGCAGCAAATGAAGGAGTCTGGATGAAGGAGTTCATATCCGATCTAGGTGTAATACCTAGTGCATCAGGTCCAATGAAGATCTTTTGTGACAATACTGGAGCTATTGCCTTAGCGAAGGAATCCAGATTTCACAAGAGAACCAAACACATCAAGAGACACTTCTACTCCATCCGTGAACAAGTCAAGGAGGGAGACATAGAGATTTGCAAAATACATACGGACCTGAATGTAGTAGACCCGTTGACTAAGCCTCTTCCACGAACAAAACATGATCAACACCAAGATCCATGGGTGTTAGATTAATTGCAATGTAATCTAGATTATTGACTCTAATGCAAGTGGGAGACTGAAGGAAATATGCCCTAGAGGCAATAATAAATTTGTTATTTTATATTTCCTTATTCATGATAAATGTTTATTATTCATGCTAGAATTGTATTGATCAGAAACCTAAACACATGTGTGAATACATAGACAAACACTGTGTCCCTAGTGAGCCTCTACTTGACTAGCTCGTTGATCAAAGATGGTTAAGGTTTCCTAACCATAGACATGAGTTGTCATTTGATAACGAGATCACATCATTAGGAGAATGATGTGATGGACAAGACCCATCCATTAGCCTAGCATTATGATCGTTCAGTTTTATTGCTATTGCTTTCTTCATGTCAAATACATATTCCTTTGACTATGAGATTATGCAACTCCTGGATACCGGAGGAATGCATTGTGTGCTATCAAACGTCACAACGTAACTGGGTGATTATAAAGATGCTCTACAGGCATCTCCGAAGGTGTTTGTTGAGTTGGCATAGATCGAGATTAGGATTTGTCACTCCGAGTATCGGAGAGGTATCTCTGGGCCCTCTCGGTAATACACATCATAAGCTTGCAAGCAAACGACTAAGGAGTTAGTCATGAGGTGATGTATTACGGAACGATTGAAGAGACTTGCCGGTAACGAGGTTGAACTAGGTATGAAGATACCGACGATCGAATCTCGGGCAAGTAACATACCGATGCACAAAGGGAATGATGTATGTTGTCATAACAGTTTGACTTATAAAGATCTTCGTAGAATATGTAGGAGCCAATATGGGCATCCAGGTTCCACTATTGGTTATTGACCGGGGAGGTGTCTCGGTCATGTCTACATAGTTCTCGAACCCATAGGGTCCACACGCTTAACGTTGCTCGGAGTCCTGGATGAGATCATGGACATGACGAGGAGTCTCAAAATGGTCGAGAGGTAAAGATTGATATATAGGACGATATTATTCGGACACCGAAAGTGTTCCGGAGGGTACCGGGTACATATCGGGTCACAGGAAGGGGTTACGGGCACCCCCGGCAAAAGATATGGGCCTTATGGGCCAAGAGGGGAAACGCACCAGCCACAAGGGGCTGGTGCGCCCCCCATATGGGCCGAACCAGGAGGAGAAGGAAAGAGGGGAAGGGAAAGGAAAGGGGGGATTCGGCCTCCCCCTTCCTTCCCTCCTCCCTCCTCTTTCCTTCCCCCTCCGGCAAATATGGCAGGGGGCGCCGGCCATGGGGAGATCCCAAGTAGGATTCGGCCTACTTGGTTGCCTCCTGGCTGCCCCCCCTCTCCCTCCCACCTATATATATATATATATGTGGGAGGTGCCCTAGCACACATGAGATCAATTGTTAGCCGTGTGCGGCGCCCCCCTCCACTGTTTACACGCTCGGTCATATTTTCGTAGTGCTTAGGCGAAGCCCTACGAGGATCACTTCACCATCACCGTCACTACGCCGTCGACGGAACTCATCTACTACCTCGAGAACTTGCTGGATCAAGAAGGCGAGGGACATCACCAAGCTGAACGTGTGTAGAACGTGGAGGTGTTGTGCGTTTGGTACTTGATTGGTTGACGTGAGAAGAAGTTCGACTACATCAACCACATTGTGAAACGCTTCTGCTTATGGTCTACGAGGGTACATAGACACACTCTCCCCCTCGTTGCTATGCATCTCCATGGATAGATCATTGCGTGTGCGTAGAATTTTTTTTGTTTTCAAGCAACGATTCCCAACAGCTTGGGACGTCGACCGGACTACAACAACTGCGGAGGCGGCCGCCGCGACGGCGAGTGGGACAACCACAACAGCAGCCCCTGCCAGGGCTGGCACAACCAGCCTCGCGAGGGCGGCTCGCGAGACCAGCCTCGTCAGGGTGCATGACGTGATTAGCCTCGTGAGGTGCACCCTCGGGACAATGCTGCCCTTCCACCACTATCGCGCCCAGAAGGAACGAAGCCAATCAGCACGACGAGGGGGCTGGGGGCTACCAGGAGCCTCGCGCGATATCCTGCATCCTCGGCGGAGCTCAGGCCCCCGCGTCCAACCGCCTCTTCAAGAAGTTCTCTCGCGAGGTGAATGCCGCCCTCCCGAGGCTTGAGGTCATGCGGCCCCTCAAGTGGTCGCAGTACGCCATCACCTTCGACTCCAAGGACCACCTCAGGTGCTCGGCCACTGCCGGTGCGCTCCGCATGCTGTGCACTCCCACCATCAGCAATGTCGCTATCACCAAGACTCTCATCGACGGGGGTAGTGGCCTCAACGTGATCTCCGTCGCGACCTTCGAGATGCTCCTAGTACCCTATGACCAGCTGATGCCGACCAGGCCCTTCTCCGGGGTGACGGACGAGTCTACCATCCCCCAGGGGCAGGTGCGCCTCCCTGTCACCTTTGACACCCGCCACAACTACCACACTGAGCTCATCGACTTCGACATGGCCCACATTGGCCTCCCGTACAACGCCATCCTGGGGATACCCTGCGCTCGCCAAGTTCATGGCTACAATGTCCTCAAGATGCTGGCTGCAGTGGGGTCATCATTGTTGCATGTGACGAGAAAGACGTGGTTTGCTCCCTCGAGCACGCCTACCGGGCCGCCGCTGCTAAGAACTCTAATTGCGAGGGCATCGCCGCGCCTCCTAAGGCCACCCCCGCGAAGAAGAAGCAACTGCTCCCCAAGGACCACCCCAAAGCAAAGAAGCAGCTGGCTGGTGGCGACATCTAGGGCCCCGCCCTACTGTCGGGGCTTTCCTTCTTGAAAGTGCAACTATCCTTGGGTGGGTTTGGTAATTATTAACAACATATAGCTCATTGAACTAATGCTACTTCAAGATGACTATTTCAGGAAGTTCAATGATTGGCATGGCATGGATTAGAAATGTGGACCCCTCAAAATGCTAAGGGCACACATTAGCTCAAGCTCAAGACTCTACTTTTTCATTTTAGTGATCCAAGATCACATTGAGTCCATAGGAAAAGCCAATACTATTAAAAGGGGATGAGGTGTTGCTTAATGGATTACTTGCTCAAAATGCTTAGTGATATGCTCCAAAGCCCTCAACCACTTTCTCACATCCACATATGTCCCAAACCAAAAGTCAAACTCGGCCCCACCGATTTGATCTATCCGACGCAACTGAGTTCATTTGACATAGCCACTGCCAAAAACCCTAATCACTTCGGTCTCACCGATAGGGATCTCGGTCTCACCGAGATGGGATTGCAAACTCTTTGTTTCCCTTCGTAACATTTCGATCCAACCGAGATGAGTGATCGGTCCCACCGAGTTCGCAATGCAAACTCTCGGTTTCCCTTTCGTAACATTCGGTCTCACCGAGATGAGCGAATTGGTGCCACCGAGTTTGCCTGACCAACTCTCTGGTTAGCTTATTACCAAAGTTGGTCCCACCGAGTTTGTGTAATCGGTCTCACCGAGATTACGTTATGCCCTAACCCTAATGGAATCGGTCCCACCGAGTTGACATGTCGGTCCCACCGAAAAGCCTAACGTTCACATTTTTTGAACTAAATCGGTCTGACCGAGTTTTCTGATTCAGTCACACCGAGTTTGGTGAATTGTGTGTAATGGTTAGATTTTGTGTGGAGGCTATATATACCCCTCCGCCCACTCTTCGTTCGTGGAGAGAGCTATCAGAACATGCCTACACTTCCAACATACATTTTCTGAGAGAGAACCACCTACTCATGTGTTGAGATCAAGATATTCCATTCTAATCACATAAATCTTGATCTCTAGCCTTCTCCAAGTTTCTTTCCACTCAAATTATCTTTCCACCAAATTCAAATCCGTGAGAGAGAGAGTTGAGTGTTGGGGAGACTATCATTTGAAGCACAAGAGCAAGGAGTTCATCATCAACACACCATCTATTACCTTTTGGAGAGTGGTGTCTCCTAGATTGGTTAGGTGTCACTTGGGAGCCTCTGTCAAGATTGTGGAGTTGAGCCAAGGAGTTTGTACGGGCAAGGAGATCGCCTACTTCGTGAAGATCTACCCTAGTGAGGCAAGTCCTTCGTGGGCGACGGCCATGGTGGGATAGACAAGGTTGCTTCTTCGTGGACCCTTCATGGGTGGAGCCCTCCGTGGACTCGCACAATTGTTACCCTTCGTGGGTTGAAGTCTCCATCACGTGGATGTACGATAGCACCACCTATCGGAACGACGGGAAAAAATCTCCGCGTCTACATTGCGTTTGCTCCCTCCAAACTCCTCCCTTTACCTTCATATGCAATGTTTTACATTCCAGTGCTATACTGTTAGACTTGCATGTGTAGGTTGATTGCTTGACTTGTTCTAAAGTTGCTAAAATTTGCCAAGACTTAAAACTGGGAAAAGGCTAGATTTTTATTTGGTCAAGTAGTCTAAGCACCCCCCCTCTAGACATACTCTCGATCCTACAAGTGGTATCATAGCTTTGGTCTCCATTTGCCTTGATTTCCATAGCTTTTGGTGATCATAGCCTTGGTTTCACAACCTAGGAGATTCTGGTGTCTAGTGAGGGAAATTACCACCGTAGAGGTCCTTACATTGATGGTACTAATTTTGCTAGTTGGAAGCATAAGATGAAAATGCATATTCTTGGACATAACCCCGTCGTTTGGGCTATTGTGTGTATTGTCTTGCAAGGTGAATTCTTTGATGGGAGAGAACCTAACCGTGAAGCTACGCGAAAGAGTTGAAGATGCTGCAATATAATGCTCAAGCTTGCGATATCCTCTTCAACGGATTGTGCCCCGAAGAATTCAACAAAATCAGCCGTCTTGAGGATGCAAAGGAAATTTGGGATACTTTGATATGCACGAAGGTACCGACTCGGTCAAGGAATCCAAATTGGATGTGCTTCAAAGTCAACTTGACAAGTTCAAAATGAAGGATGGTGAAGGCGTTGCTGAAATGTACTCTAGGCTTGCTCTCATCACAAATGAGATTGCCGGCTTAGGAAGTGAAGAGATGACCGACAGATTCATCATCAAGAAGATCCTAAGAGCCTTGGATGGAAAATATGATACCGTCTACACATTGATCGAAATGATGCCCAATTACAAAGATCTCAAGCCAACGGAAGTCATTGGAAGAATTGTTGCTCATGAGATGTCATTCAAGGATAAGGAGGAGCTTCACAACAGGTCAAGTGGTGCTTACAAAGACTCATGTGATGCTCCTACATCATCAAGTGAGAAACAAACCTTCAATGAATAATTGAGCCTAATGGTGAAGAATTTCAACAAGTTCTACAAGAGTAGAAGCAAGGAAAGAAGTTCCAAGTCAAGGTCCTACAATGACAAAAGATCTTCGAGTCCTGAGCATAATTGCTACAATTGTGGAAGACCCGAACACTACTCCAATGAGTGTATGGCCCCCTACAAAAGAAGAGAAGATTCACCTAAAAGGAGAAGTAGAAGAGAAGAATCACCACTTCGAGAGAGAAGGAGTAGAGATGATCATTATGAACGAAGAACCACTCGGAGAAGCAAGGATTCGGAAATGAAGGACAAACCATCAAGAAGCTACACAAAACGAAGACATCAAGCTCATGTTGGTGAATGGGTATCCGGCTCCGACTCCGACCATCACTCTGAAACAAGTTATCACTCCGACTCCGAATATACTCAAGATGAAGGTGTTGCCGGTCTAGCACTTGTGTCAACCAACTCCTACGACATATTTGACTCGCCAAATGAAGGAATTGGAAGATGCTTCATGGCTAAAGGCCCAAAGGTATCACACCCCGAGTATGTTGATTTCAATAGTGATGAAGATGATTTGCTAGGTGATGATGATTTACTTGTTGGCAACTCTAGTGATGAAAACTATGATGAACTTGCTATTAATCATGTTAATCAAGATAAAACGAATGATGATGACAAGAAGGAGATTGAGCATCTAACTAAAGAACTAACCACTCTTAAGTTAGCTCATGAAACTACCTTGGAAGATCATTGAGAACCTTTAAAAACTCATGAAAAGTTACGCTTTGAAAAGCTCAACCTTGAGCAAGAGCATGGGTTCTTAAAAGCAATCAATGATGATCTTCGCAAGAAAAGTTCTTCTTACATTGCCAAGCGTTTACTCTTGTCTACTTACATGCCACAAGTTAAATCTAGCAACAAGAGTAAGAAAGATTCTTCTTCTAGTAGTAACAACAATCATGTCAAATCCAATATTGTTGCTTCTAGTAGCTCTCTTGATTCCACTAATGATTCTCTTAGCCAAGTTACACTTGAGCAAGAAAATAGCTTATTGAAGGGAATTATAGAGAAAGGTGTTTACAAGAGCCTTGCTGGGAGTAAGCAATTTGAGGAAATTGTAAGCAATCAAGGAAGGCATCGGAAGAATCAAGGTGTTGGTTTTGAACGAAAGTTCAATGCCAATGGAGTTGAGTGGTAAGAAGATCAATACCCCAAGACAAAGTTTGTTCCTCAATAAGAGAAGTATGATCCTACTTCTTTCCAAGGGACACAAGCTCAAGATGATCTTCCACCACAAGACCACAAGCAAAAGGGCAAGGACAAGCTTCAAGAGGAAATTGATGCATTTGAAGAAGCTCCTAAGGCCTTGGTCAAGTGGGTTCCAAGACTACATCAAGTTCTACTTCATCAAGTACGACTACAACTCCAAGGGTTCCCATCAAGATGATGTGGATCCCGAAGAAGAAGAACTAGAGAGTTCTTGAGGGTGACTCCGCCAACATACTTCACTCATATCATCTTGGCAAGGACAAGTGCAAACAACTTCCACATCATGCACTAGTTCAAGGATTCACAAACCCTCGTGTTGGTAAGACAAGGGACAAGGTAACCTAATGCTTTCATGGACATCATCTATGTGTACATCACTCTATGTCTATGGATATGCTTGTTTGTTCCTTGTGGGACTAACCCATGTAGGTTTAGAAAGTGCAACTCACTCCAATGGATTGCTCCGGATGATCTACATCAACATTGAGCATCACATCTTCAACATCTACATGAAGTCATCATCGACAAAACCCAAGGTTAGTTCATCCCTCTTAGGGGGGATATCACATCTAGGGGGAGCTTTACTCTAATCAATTGAGCTAAAGCAACTCTAATGGTGTGAACACAACAATGCTTTATGTAAAAGTGGTAACCCCACTTGTGCTTAAATGATGAGTATGACCTATGATCAATTGTTCTCATTTGACTCCTAAGTCAATATACTCATATATAGATGACCTAGTCATCGCCAATTGCTTGATAGATGCTAGAGTGTTTGTGCATGCTTTGTCACATATTTCATTTGCCATTATATTGTGTGAGCATGTTAATTGCATATTTTATTCATTTGAGGACATCCACTTGTTGTTTTGATTGATTGGCTCTTTTTCTTTTGCCAAGTGGATGGAAAAGAATGCCTAAGAACCTCCTCTAGGTATATATGTTTTTCTCGTCTCAAACTCTATTCATGCTACATCACAAAGTTCGATCAAGTCAGATTCGAACCACTCTATGTGAGGAGCACTTGGAGTCCCCGATTCGTCATGGACTTAAACTTCCAAAACCTCTCTGTGCATTTCGGTATGACCGATCCATCCACTTCGGTCATACCGAGTTCACTGAGTTGATCCAGGTTTTCAATCTCGGTGCAACTAATTTGAACTTTTTAGTCACACCGAGTTGCAGTAACCGCTTGCGATTCTGCATCTCGGTGCCACCGAGTTGTTCCACTCGGTCACACCGACAGGGTCAGGATATATACACCCACGGGTGAGATTTTGGGAATTCCTTCAAAACCATCCATCCCGCGCGTGTCCTGCTCTGCTGCCTCGGGTCTCCGGATCGTCTTCTCTTCGCCAGTGACCTCCCGCCACTGGTTTCCATCGCCGTCAATGGGATTCTGCCCCGCCATTGTCGCCGTAGCGAACTCCTGCCGAACTAGGGTATGAGTTCGATCTTTTGTGCTAATTCCTTACTCCGATTCCTAGCACATTGCTTTGCCATGATCATTACCACGTATGAAATCAATATATCCAGAGAATACATCCCTTAGAATATGTTTGATTCAAAAATTTAGGTTTAGGTTTCCGCCGAACTCATCTCGGACCGATCGAGTTGTGGAAATTGGTCTCACCGATTTGGCTTAGGCCATAGCACTTGCACGCTTCGGTCTGACCGAAAACTGCAAATCGGTACGACCGAATTCAACTCTCTGTGAAACCCTAGCAATCTCGGAGCCACCAAACTGTGACTCGGTCTGACCGAGTTCACTAGTTTAGACTCCAAAAGTTGCTTCGGTGTCACCGAGTTTAACAAATCAGTAGCTCCAAAATGCTTTCTGTGGAGAACTAAAACTAAGTTTTTGACTCATCTGTTTTGCAAAAACTTTGCACTTTGTGTTGCTCATCCACTCTATCTCATCTATATCTATTCATAGGGTCTGCTGTCAGTTTTCTTGCCAGGATGTCTAACCAGAGTGATAGCCAGAACAAATCAGAAGAGCAAGTGCAAATGAGTGAGGGCACTAGTCCCTAGAGCAGCTATGATGAGGGCAGTAGGAGCACTCCCAGTAATTTGCCCAAGGCAGCCACCAGATCATGGAAGAAGAGAACCTCAGACTCTGAGGATGAGGACTATGTGGCTACAGAGGAGGAAGTAAGCTCCAAGAAGAAAGTCCTGAAGAAGGAATATGGCACTGCTGCTGCAACCAAGCCTGGTTTGAACAAGAAGGCACCAGCTAAGAGAGTTCCTATGTCTAAGGCCAGGGCCTCCACTCAGGAACCTTCCAAATCAACTTGAGGAGAGGATGCTGGTAAGGATAAGAAGAAGAAGGAAATAAAAAGGGGAAGATGGTGTAAGAAGGTGGACCCCATGGCAGAATTTGAAAAGCATTCTTCGGAAGAAGAAGATCAAGAGGAAGAGGATGCTGCACTAGCACCTAATTCCCAAAAGCTTATGGGGGATGCTATCAAGTCAGGGGATGCTCCTTCAAAGCCCAAGTCTTCCCCCAAAGCTACTGCTCAAGCTCAGAAGACTTCTAAGCCCAAGAGGAGCACCAGGAAGATCCCAGCTGAAGAGAAGAACAAGGCCCTAGTGCCTGAAGTTGAAGAAGAAGATGCTGAAGCCCAAGTGCTAAGGAAACTGAAACCAAATATTACAGACCATAATGACACCCATCCAGTGGCAGAGGATATGAATCAGGAAGGATGTAGGTCTGAGACTTTGGAGACAGTCTGATCCATATGCTGTGAGAAGGAAGACCGTTGTGGACTACAGGTTCCACACAAAAGAACAACAAGATTTCTATGAGACCATTCTGTTGGACAAGAAACCTATAGTCTGTGATATGAAGTGGGTTGATTGGGAATTCATTGATGAGAATGAAGATTATTTTCCAGGAGTGCATGAAAGCTTCAAAGCTTGTGGAGTTGACAAGTTTGTGGAACAGAAGCTTACCAAATGGAATGATGAGCTCATTATGCAGTTCTATTCTAATGCTCATTTCTATCCAGATGGTACAATTGTTTGGATGTCTGAAGGTACAAGGTACTAGTCAACTGTTGATGAATGGGCCAAGTTGATAAAATCCCCTGAAGAGCATGAGGATGATTTGGATGTATATGCCATGAAGAAGAAAGACCACAACTCTATGGTAAACATGTACAAGGAGATCCCAGACAAAGCTTTGGAGACACACAAGTTTGGATCTGTGCATTACTTGTTGTCTGGTCTAGCCACAATAAACACTATATTGAGGCATACTTTGTTGCCCAAATCTGGAGATCACAAGATGATCAGATTCCGTTCAATCAACTTACTGCAGATATTTGATGTGCCTCAGAAGTTCAAGGTCATGAGCCTGATTGTAGAAACAATCAAGAGGACAACTGCTGATCAGAAGAGATCTTGTGGGTATGCTTCACACATTCAGGTGCTCATCAACTCCAAGATGGGCACAGGAACTTACTTGTTGGACAAGGAGCACTTACCCTTGAGACCAGAATTTGAAGACAACACAGTTGTGATGAATGAGGATGATCCTACTTCAGAGCAAGCACAAGAGAAGAGAGCAAACGCAAAGGCAGAAAAAGCTGCAAAGATGCCAAGTGTTGAGGAGGCATCTCAAGTGTTCTTAAAGAGCAAACAAGATCAGTTAGCTTATCTGATTCAGGCAACTTTAAGGATTGAGAAGGGCTTGGCCACCCTGACTCAAAATCAGGAGAGCTTGGAAAGGATCATCGAGACTAAGTTCTATTATCTTGATCTGAAAGTAACTGAGATACAGACAGCTGTTGAGCAGCTCCAGGAGGAATCAGAGGAGAAGAAAGGGAAGGTTACTACAGAAGCTTTCCAAAGAGTGCCCAAAGGTCAGAGGTCTGCTGCAGTGCCAGTACCTGACACCAGGCAACTACTTCAGCACCAGCAGCAACAGCTTCAGTGCCACCTCCAGTTGCCACTCCACCAGCTCCAACAACATCCACTGATGCCTTCGTCCTTGGAGTCCTCTCTACACCACCTCCCGAAGATCAAGCCTTAGAAACGTATAGCACTATGCATTTTCAAACTTTTTGGTGACTTGTTGCCAAAGGGGGAGAAATGTATAGATCATAGAGTGTTGCCTCTTTGTTTTTCTTGCTATTTGGTTGATACTTTTGTGTGTGCTCGTTTGATACTTTATGTCTGTGTGTGAGATACTTGTATGATCATGTGTTTGATCATATCATACTTTAATGTTTGCTTGGATGATATTATCTTTTATATCTCATATATGATCATTCACTTTGCTTGGTGATGAGTGCATGCTTTTAATTCCTATCATTTTGAGTGCTCCACCAAGATGTATGTGACATGGAAGAGTAACTCATGATCCTAATCGATTGTGCATTTGCATTCAAAAGCAAATCTTAAATAATGCACAAATTTAGGGGGAGCTCTTGCTTATCACATACTTCTCAAAGCGACGATGCATTTATATCTTATTATCATTTGTCGAAGCTTTGATCTATATGTTGTCATCAATTACCAAAAAGGGGGAGATTCAAAGTGCAACTATCCCTGGGTGGTTTTGGTAATTACTAACAACATATATCTCATTGAACTAATGTTACTTCAAGATGACTATTTTAGGAAGTTCAATGATTGGCATGGCATGGATTAGAAATGTGGGCCCCTCAAAATGCTAAGGACACAGATTGGCTCAAGCTCAAGACTCTACTTTTTCATTTTAGTGATCCAAGATCACATTGAGTCCATAAGAAAAGCCAATACTATTAAAAGGGGATGAGGTGTTGCTTAATGGCTTACTTGCTCAAAATGCTTAGTGATATGCTCCAAAGCCCTCAACCACTTTCTCACATCCACATATGTCCCAAACTAAAAGTCAAACTCGGCCCCACCGATTTGATCTATCTGGCGCCACCGAGTTCATTTGACATAGCCACTGCAAGAAACCCTAGTCACTTCGGTCTCACCGATAGGGATCTCGGTCTCACTGAGATGGGATTGCAAATCTCTGTTTCCCTTCATAACATTTCGGTCCAACCAAGATGAGCGATCGGTCCCACCGAGTTCGCAATGCAAACTCTCGATTTCCCTTTCGTAACATTTCGGTCTCACTGAGATGAGCGAATCGGTCCCACTGAGTTTGCCTGACCAACTCTCTGGTTAGCTTATTACCAAAGTAGGTCCCACCGAGTTTGTGTAATCGGTCTCACCGAGATTACATTATGCCCTAACCCTAATGGAATCGGTCCCACCAAGTTGACATGTCGGTCCCACCAAAAAGCCTAACATTCACATTCTGAACTAAATCGGTCTGACTGAGTTTTCTGATTCGGTCCCACCAAGTTTGGTGGATTGTGTGTAACGGTTAGATTTTGTGTGGAGGCTATATATACCCCTCCACCCACTCTTCATTCATGGAGAGAGCTATCAGAACATGCCTACACTTCCAACATACATTTTCTGAGAGAGAACCACCTACTCATGTGTTGAGATCAAGATATTCCATTCCAATCACATAAATCTTGATCTCTAGCCTTCTCCAAGTTGCTTTCCACTCAAATGATCTTTCCACAAAATCCAAATCCGTGAGAGAGAGTTGAGTATTGGGGAGACTATCATTTGAAGCACAAGAGCAAGGAGTTCATCATCAACACACCATCTTTTACCTTTTGGAGAGTGGTGTCTCCTAGATTGGTTAGGTGTCACTTGGGAGCCTCCGTCAAGATTGTGGAGTTGAACCAAGGAGTTTGTACGGACAAGGAGATTGCCTACTTCGTGAAGATCTACCCTAGTGAGGCAAGTCCTTCGTGGGCGATGTCCATGGTGGGATAAACAAGCTTGCTTCTTCATGGACCCTTCATGGGTGGAGCCCTCCGTGGACTCGCGCAACCGTTACCCTTCGTGGGTTGAAGTCTCCATTAACGTGGATGTACGGTAGCACCACCTATCGGAACCACGGGAAAAAATCTCCGTGTCTACATTGTGTTTGCTCCCTCCAAACTCCTCCCTTTACCTTCATATGCAATGTTTTACATTCCGCTGCTATACTCTTAGACTTGCATGTGTAGGTTGATTGCTTGACTTGTTCTAAAGTTGCTAAAATCTGCCAAGACTTAAAATTGGGAAAAGGCTAGATTTTAATTTGGTCAAGTAGTCTAATCACCCCCCCTCTAGACATACTTTCGATCCTACACTTCCTCTCGCATAGGAAGGCGCGCCCGATGCTCCCTTCGGCGGGGCTCAGAGGCTTTCGCCTGGAAAGCATCCGACCTGACCAGCATGTTGTGGGAGGTGTTCGGGCACCACGTGGAGGCGTTCCTTGTTGCGTGCCTCCACAAGCAAGGAGCACAATGCCAAGCGCCAAGCTAACAGGAGTTCATCGCCCAGGAAATTTGCAGGCTGCGGGAAGCTCGGGCCATCCGTGGCAAGCGCCATCCAATGCGTCCCGCCAACCCAGTTGTCGTCCCCAAGGAGGGCAGCAAGGTCTGCATGTGCGTCGACTTCCTGAGCCTCAACAGGGACAGCTCCCAGGACCTCTTGTGGCCATCACGCGTCGGCCTGAGCAGGGGCATCGCCACCAACTACACTTGCATGCCTTTCGGCCTGGAGAACGCCAGTGCCACCTTCCAAAGATTGGCGCACCTCACGATGGCGCCTCACGAGACGTCAACCCCTCGCGAGACCCCGGAGCCTCAGGAGCATGCCAAGCCCTGAGAGGTGAACCTCTACGGCACGCCTCGTCAAGCAGCTCAATGCTCCCACAGCAGCATGTTGCCAGGTGACTTTTTGGTTTATTCGAAATTGAGGGTGCCCCACGGGCTGCATCATCCTCAAGCTGGCCAGGGTCCGTCCCGGCAGCTGCCTCGCCTTTTGGTTGTGAACTGGTTTTGGTTATGCTTCAATGAATTCTAGTTGCTTGCTTAACCCTATGTTTGGTGCCTCGCTATCAGTGAGAGCGTTGCGCGCTCACGGCCCTACTCTTGACCATTCCATGAGTGGGGGCTACTGGCACGATGACTATTCTCGGGTCCGTCCATGTAGCATCGATAAATCTAAGCGATCGAGCTCTGGCTCACGGGCCTGCTCCCGTGCACGTCACCTCACCAAGATCCTTGGTGCCTCATCTCCTCATGGAACAGACACGAGTAGGTCGGCGAGCCTGCATCGCCCCTATACCTCAAAACTTTTCAAGCATGCAGTTCCCCAAGGACCAAGCGCTTGGGAGCCCAAACAACTACTGAAGGGCCGCGCGCGACGTAAACTCTAGGGGTCGAACTGCGCCTCACTCGACGCCGCTCCGTGCAAATAGCTAAGTTGAACCGCCTCATGAGGCGTCGCTATCGTCTCTAGAGCTCCCCCCTCTCGCGACGTAGGTGGATGTCGCTCCCTTTCTCCGCGCGAGTCGCTTGCACATCAAAGGAGGCTCCCTGAGCATCACACCTCATGAGCCCTCACTAGCCTCCGGAGCCCCTCACCTCCTGGCCTTATTCCAGGCATCGCGACCTGACATACCAGCGGCGGCTGAGGCTAGCTCGTGGGCCGGCTCCTGATGACGTAGAGCACCATGGCAAACAAGGAAAAGGGGTGAACCCTGCGAGGAGATCTTAGGGGGGAACGTGCGATTTAAATCTCAAAACCAATAGTTAAGGCGCAAAAGGCGTTGGTTTTTCACGTACCCTCCGTGGGGTTTACATTGATCCAGTGCAGATAGAAGACAAGATAAAGGAAGAAAATTCAGGAGGGTGCATCCTGACACCGCGTCAACTTCTCGTGAGCTACGGCTGCCTCGCACCCCGAAGAGCTAAGTTAACCGCCATGCGCGACTCAATGGCCTTTGGTGGTGTTCCTTCTTTTCGTGACCTTGCCCAAGGCAGAAGCCTCTTCTCTCGCGTGAGCAGCTTGCGCGTCAAGGGGGAGCTTCATGAGCAAGGCACACACGCCTCAGGAGTTCTTACCGGACCTCGGAGCCCCTCACCTCCTGGCCTTGTCTAGGCATCACGACCTAACATACCAGCGACGGTTGAGGCCCGCTTAGGGCTGGGTTCCAGCAACGCAGAGCACCAGGGTGATCATGAAGAAGAGGGGCAAGTCTAACGAGGAAAGTTGAGAATGAGCTCGATTTCAAACCACGAAAACGTCAAATTTAAAGCGTGAAGGCCACGGTTCCTTACACCCCCCATGGGGATCACATCCATCCAACGCAGGAAAAAAAGCAAAACAAAAGAAGCCCAGGCAGGGCGAGTCACCATCGAGGCAGCAGTGTGGGTGCAACGCACCTAGTCGGTGTCCTCCTCCTCGCTCTTGACGCTGGGGGAGCCATCGCTGCTCCCGCTACCCCCGGCGGGGGCTGTCGGCGACGGCGGGGGTGTCGTTGTTGTCGCTCTCCATGCAGCACTTCAGGCGACAGCCGGTGACCCCAAAGATCTTCATGAAGAGCATGGTGGCCCCGTCGAACTTGAACTAGAGGACGTGCCCCTTCTTCAAGCCATGGGCAAGGGCGAACGACTTCCACCCCTGCTTCAAGAACATGAAGCCGGTGGGAGTGAACTGCATGAAGAGCGTGGTGGCCCCATTGTCGGATTGCGGGTTCCGGCAAACCCTTGTGAGGTTTGAACTCTGGGGTGCGCACGAAGAACTCTCTCTCCCTAGCTCGCCCGCTCAATGATCCCACGGCCTAGCTCGATGAACCCAAAGAACAAGAGACACGGAGGTTTATACTGGTTCGGGCCACCTTGCGGTGTAATACCCTACTCCAGTGTGGTGGTGGATTGCCTCGAGGGGCTGAGGATGAACTAGTACAGTGGACGAACAGCCTCAGGAGGTGAGGTGTTCTTGGGCTCGATGAGCTGGTGTGTGTGAGGGTGGAATGGGTCCAATCCAAGATCCATCCCCCTCCTATGGTGGTGGCTAGTCCTATTTATAGAGGCCCTGGTCCTCTCTCCAAATGTCAGGCGGGAAGGGATTCCACAATGGCCAAGTTTGAAGGGGGACAACTAGTACAAGCTATCCTCACAAAAGGTGGTCTTCGCCTGCCAAAGGCTCTGGTGGTGATGCTGGTGTGGGCTCCGCGATGACCTCCGTCCTGCCATCCTGCTAGTCTTGGTCTTGTTGCACCGATATGAAAACCTTCACCTGATGCCTTGGGATTCCTCGCCTGTGCTTGCCTCTTTAGCACCAAAGAGGAAACTGGTACACTACGCCCGCTGGCGCCCGCCTGGCCTTGGTCGTCATGGCTCATGTCACGCGAACCTCGCGAGGTGTCCTTTGCATAGATATCTCCGCTCCTCGGGAGCCAGCCTAGTGAGGCCGCCCCCAGGGAGGTCTTGATGTTGTCCGCCTCGTGAGGCTTGGCCCCTCGCGAGGGTCTTGGGTTGTCGCTGCTGAAGCTGGGCCATACCAGGCCGTTGGTGGAGTCACGCACTGGGCCGCAGGCAAGAAAGTCTGGGTACCTCCGGCCCCAGAACGCTGACAGTAGCCCCCGGGCCCAAGGCGTGCTCGAACTTGGCTTCGAGGAGAATCCAAAGGGCAAGTGCGGAGCACCGCGGGCCCCAACCGCCTGCGGCCTTGATTGACGCATGGCGATTGATGGGACGTGGGCGTCTCCGCTTCCCCACGCTGCCTCCGCAACCGTTCGACTTGACGAGACCCTGCTACATGTAGAAGGAAATCATCATTACCTGCGATCGTGGAGGCCGGCGGTTGGCCTCCTTCTGGCTATAAATGAGGAGGGGGCAGGAGCCCCCGTTGCTCATCTCCTTCTCCACTCTGTCTGCTTCTTCCTCCTCCTCGCCTTGCCGTCTTGCTGTATTCCCATGGCACCGACCAAGAGGTTCCCGGCCGCAGAGAAAGGGAAGGCTCGCCAGGAGGGGTCCGGCTCACCACCGCCCAAAAGGAGGCGAGGACGCCCCCGTAAGCATGCTGCGACCCCCACCATGGATCCTCGGGGGCGTGTCGCACTCCTTCGGGGGCCGGTGCCGTCCTCGGCGGCCGCAGCGGTGCCTCCTCCCATCACGGGGGCCGCTCTAGGTGGAGCAGCCCTTGTGCCGAGGGTAGGCATTCCATGGTCGCGGCCTCCTCGGTCGCGCCTCCATTCGGCGGAGGTGCTCCCAGAGTTCGTTGTGTGGTCGGAGAGTCCGGCAGGCACCTGGCTCCAGCTCTCGCGCTCCTTTCCGGTGAGCTGCCGGCTGGGGGTCTTGGCGGCCTCCGGCTTCAAGCCGATGGTTGCTGCAGCCAGGCCTCATGGGTCGTGGTGGAGACCTCCGTCACGGGCAACGTGGCCCTGTCCCGCGGCTGGCAGACGTTTAGCCGCGCGCGCGGCCTGAGCGGGCGGTGCACCCTCCACTTCAAGTACGACACAGCCGCGACTCTCTTTGTGAGGGTTTTTGGGGAAGATGGTCGCCGCGCAGGGTGCTGCCCCGAAGACAGCGGCGGCGACGGCCATGACGAGGTTGAGGGCGAACTCGCCCTTGGTGACGGCCACGGTTCGCCCAGCGGCGGCAGCTTCTTCGCCAGCGAGAGCACCAGCTGCGGCAGCTACGACCAGCCGCCTCACCACCGGGCCCGCTTCAAGGACGGTGGCGGGTCGTCCTGCCGCCACGCGGCGGTGAAGTGCGAGAGGGGCTCAGGCTGAGCTGAGTCTGGGAGGCCTTCGGTGCTAGGCCTCGTGAGCCGCCGCGGTCGTGCGGGCCGCTTTTGCTTTGAATTTTCCCTTCTTCCTGCATTTTGAAAAAGATAGATGGCCCTGCTGGGGCGTGTAATGAACTGTGGTCTTTATGCTATTATGTTATGCTTGTTGTTCCGATGCTGTTCGCGCTCCACATAGATGTAGGAGGGGCAACTTAGCTTAATACGCTCGGGGTTTGTTTCCGTATCATGAGGGCGCGCCTCCTGGCATCTGGTGAGGCTTCCTTGCTGCCGACTTGGGAGCCGCTGACCTCGGGAGGCACCGCGAAGCTGCAGAAATTTGTTAGGACATCTGGCGGGTGCCTTCTTCCTCCTTGCGCAAGCCTTCAGGCATGGGCTAATCATGGCTTAGTGCACCGTGTCACGGTACCCGTGGGGCACAGACTTAGGGGGGTGCGCCAATCATCAGCCCGATCGAGAGCTCCTCGCGAAGATCAAGGGAGCCGAAGCTCTGGAGCGGCAGGGCTTCGGCGAGGTGTGTCCGTGGTTTAGGCTAACCCAACGCATGCACACACCTGCCCAGCCCCCGCGCGAGGCGCGCGAGGGAGAGCGTCGGGTAACTGTTGTCCTCCCTGGCGCAAGACAAAGAAGCGAGCAAAGAAGTAAAAGAGAGGGGAACTCAACCAAGCAACCGAGAAATGCCAGAACTCCAAATTTCACTAAAAGGTTGCAAACCAGCTACAAAAAGCAAATGAACAGCCGCTTCCGACACCTAGTCTAGTCTTCTCACCAGCGTGGAGCTAAGTGCTGCCACTAGGACGTGGGAGGGAGCCCCCAAGGCCCGAGGGCGGGACTCAGGAGACTCCGGGGCGTGTACAACCCCACTCATTGTTACGTGAGAGTGTCACGGACGGAGACCTTCACAGGCACTGGGCCTTGCTTCATGGTTAGAACTTTCGGAGGTGCTAGATGTTCCAGGCATTCTGGATGGGGATCCCGTCCTGCGTCTCCAGGCGCATAGCGCCAGGCCTGGAAATGCGGGCAATCCTAAGCGGGCCCTCCCACATGGGTGAGACCTTATGCAGCCCTTCCCTAGAGAGCACCCGCCTCAGGATGAGATCGCCCACCTCGAGCGTCCTGGAGCGGACGTTGCGGCAGTGGTACAGCTGCAGTGCCTGCTGGTACCTTGCCGCATGGAGTGAGGCTTAGCGGCGGCGTTCCTCCCCCAGCACGAGGTCCATCCCCCGCATGACGTTGATGACCCACAAGTATAGGGGATCTATCATAGTCCTTTCGATAAGTAAGAGTGTCGAACCCAATGAGGAGCAGAAGGAAATGATAAGCGGTTTTCAGCAAGGTATTCTCTACAAGCACTAAAATTATAGGTAACAGATAATTTTGTGATAAGATAAATTGTAACGAGCAACAAGTAACGAAAGTAAATAAAGTGCAGCAAGGTGGCCCAATCCTTTTTGTAGCAAAGGACAAGCCTGGACAAACTCTTATATAGAGAAAAGCGCTCCGGGGGACACATGGGAATTATCGTCAAGCTAGTTTTCATCACATTCATATGATTCGCGTTCGGTACTTTGATAATTTGATATGTGGGTGGACCGGTGCTTGGGTGCTGTCCTTACTTGGACAAGCATCCCACTTATGATTAACCCCTATTGCAAGCATCCACAACTACAAAAGAAGTATTAAGGTAAACCTAACCATAGCATGAAACAAGCGGATCCAAATCAGCCCCTTACGAAGGAACGCATAAACTAGAGTTTAAGCTTCTGTCACTCTAGCAACCCATCATCTACCTATTACTTCCCAATGCCTTCCTCTAGGCCCAAATAATGGTGAAGTGTCATGTAGTCGACGTTCACATAACACCACTAGAGGAGAGACAACATACATCTCATCAAAATATCGAACGAATACCAAATTCACATGACTACTAATAGCAAGACTTCTCCCATGTCCTCAGGAACAAACGTAACTACTCACAAAGCATATTCATGTTCATAATCAGAGGAGTATTAATATGCATATAGGATCTGAACATATGATATTCCACCAAATAAACCAACTAGCATCAACTACAAGGAGTAATCAACACTACTAGCAACCTACAGGTACCAATCCCAGACTTAGAGACAAGAATTGGATACAAGAGATGAACTAGGGTTTGAGAGAGATGGTGCTGGTGAAGATGTTGATGGAGATTGCCCTCTCCCGATGAGAGAAGCGTTGGTGATGACGATGGCGATGATTCCCCCCCCCCCCCACGGAGGGAAGTGTCCCCGGCAGAACAGCTCTGCCAGAGCCCCAGATTGGTTCCGCCAAGGTTCCGCCTCATGGCGGCGGAGTCTCGTCCCGAAAGCTTCCTTATGATTTTTTCTCGGACGAAAGACTTCATATAGCAGAAGATGGGCACCGGAGGGCCAACAGGGGGCCCACGAGGCAGGGGGCGCTCCCAGGGGTGTAGGGTGCGCCCCCCACCCTCGTGGCCAGGATGTGGGCCCCCTCTGGTATTTCTTCCGCTCAGTATTTTTTATTATTTCCAAAAATAACTTTCGTGGAGTTTCAGGACTTTTGGAGTTATGCAGAATAGGTCTCTAATATTTGCTCTTTTTCCAGCCCAGAATTCCAGCTGCCGGCATTCTCCCTCCTTATGTAAACCTTGTAAAATAAGAGAGAATAGGCATAAGTATTGTGACATAATGTGTAATAACAGCCCGTAATGCAATAAATATCGATATAAAAGCATGATGCAAAATGGACGTATCAACTCCCCCAAGCTTAGACCTCGCTTGTCCTCAAGCGGAAGCCGATAACGATAAATATGTCCACATGTTTAGAGGTAGAGGTGTCGATAAAATAAAATACGGACATGAGGGCATCATGGTTAATCTTATAACAGTAACATATATGGATATTGTCATATGATTTCTTATGCTTAAGTAATAATCTATTCATAATGCAAAGTATGAATCAGAAACTTTATTGAGAACCAAAAAACTATAATCTCAGTCATTGAAGCAATTGCAATTTATCATAACATCAGAAAGAGTCTATGTCAGAGCTTTTTAGCAAGTCCACATACTCAACTATCATTTAACCCTTCACAATTGCTAACACTCACGCAATACTTGTGGTTATGGAGTTTTAGTCGGACACAGAGAAAGATAGGGGCTTATAGTTTCGCCTCCCAACCTTTTACCTCAAGGGTAATGTCAAAAATAATAACTCATGCTAACTTACATCCAATTAGATATACATATCAGGATCTTTCCAACATACTCGGCTTGCTAAAGGATAAAATGTAAAAAGGAAAGGTGAAGATCACCATGACTCTTGCATAAGGTAGAAGATAATAATAAAAGATAGGCCCTTCGCAGAGGGAAGCAGAGGTTGCCATGCGCTTTCAGAGTTCGATGCACAAAATCTTAATCCGAAAGAACATCACTTTATATTGCCACTTGTGATATGAACCTTTATTATGCAGTCCGTCGCTTTTATTTCTTCCACATCACAAGATCGTATAAAGCTTATTTCCTCCACACCAATCAATCATACAAAATTAGAGAGCAATTTTTTATTGCTTGCACCGATGACAACTTACTTGAAGGATCTTACTCAATCCATAGGTAGATATGGTGGACTCTCATGGCAAAACCGGGTTTAAGGGTTTTTGGAAGCACAAGTAGTATCTCTACTTGGTGCAAAGAATTTGGCTAGCATGAGGGGGAAAGGCAAGCTCAACATGTTGGATGATCCATGACAATATACTTTATCTCAGATATAAGAAAACATAACCCATTACGTTGTCTTCCTTGTCCAACGTCAACTATTTAGCATGTCATATTTTAATGAGTGCTCCCAATCATAAAAGATGTCCAAGATAGTATATTTATATGTGAAACCTCTCTTTCTTTATTACTTCCTATTAATTGCAACGATGACCAAAGCTATGTTTGTCAACTCTCAACAATTTTTAATCATCATACTCTTTCTATGTGAAGTCATTACTCTCCATAAGATCAATATGATCTCTCTGTTTCTTTTTATTCTTCTCTTTTCTTTTATTCCCTCAAGATCATGGAAAAATAATCAAGCCCTTGACTCAACACTAATCTTTATTATATAGCTCACGGACTTGATTACATATTGGATCATAAAGCAAAACTCAAAACTAGATCATACCAAAACTTTATTCTACTAGATCAAGATACTACTAATAGGATCAAACTAAGAAAAACGGTAAAGATAGGTGTGTGGTGGTGATACGATACCGGGGCACCTCCCCCAAGCTTGGCAGTTGCCAAGGGGAGTGCCCATACCCATGTGATTATGTCTCCTTCCTCAGAAGTGGTGGTGATGGGGTTGTTGATGAAGTAGGTTTGTCGTCCATCTTCCAAGGCATAGGCTCACCATCATAGAAAGATGATCGAGTCTCCGGGATCCTCAAATCTGCAGCCAAACTCATTCTCTTGAATATATATTCATACTCATAGTTTTGGTTTTGTAGGTCATAGATTTGGGCTTGGAGGTGCTCGATTTTCTCATGGAACTTGAAGATAGCCTCCCCAATGTCCTTGGCATCCAGCTTGTGGTTGTTGGTGAACTCTGCGATCATCATGTGATTGGAGTCAAGTCCACGCTCCACCATCTCCTGGCACTTGAAAACTTGTTGCTCCATTGCCTCGAGCCTTGTCTCCACGCTTCCGGTCTTCCTCAGTTCCTCAACATCGCGGATGTGCAGCACCCCCTCATGCATCTCAATGGTTTGAGGGTGTTGCAGCACCTTCGCGAGGTAGGGATTGATGACCTTCTCGAAGAACTTGTCCTTGGGGGAACTTGGAGACATCATGATGATCTAGATCTGTCAGAAAAACAGCTTGAAACAAGAACAGAGGATATTTGCGTGATACAGGAGTCAAAACCTTCGGGAGATTATATAATGAATTTTTACCGACCAAAATACGTATCGTGCAAGAAAACGGAGTCCGGAGAGCGCACGAGGTGCCCATGAGGCGGGGGCGCGCCCAGAGGGGTAGGGCGCGCCCTCCACCCTCGTGGAGCCCTCGTGTCCTTCCCGGACTGCTTCTTATTTTCTATTTTTCTAAATATTCCAAAACGGAGAAAAATTGCCTTTAGAACTGTTTTGGAGTCGGTTTACTTACTGTACCACATACCTATTCTTTTCGGAGTCTGAAACATTCCGGAAAGTGTCCCTTATGTATTCCTCCGGGGTTACGGTTTCAATAACATTGGTTTCAACATTTATGGGATTACCTGAGATATAATGTTTAATCTTTGACTGTTCACCACCTTCGGATTTGTGCCCTCGAAGTTGTTGATTTTTATGGCACCGGAACGATAGACCTCCTCGATAACGTAAGGACCTTCCCATTTAGAGAGAAGTTTTCCTGCAAAAAAACTTAAACGAGAGTTGTATAGCAATACATAATCACCTATATTAAACTCATGCTTTTGTATCCTTTTGTCATGCCATCTTTTAACTTTTTCTTTAAACAATTTGGCATTCTCATAGGCTTGGGTTCTCCATTCATCAAGTGAGCTAATGTCAAATAACCTCTTTTCACCGGCAAGTTTGAAATCATAATTGAGCTCTTTAATAGCCCAATAAGCCTTATGTTCTAGTTCGAGAGGTAAGTGACATGCTTTTCCATAAACCATTTTATACGGAGACATACCCATAGGATTTTTATATGCAGTTCTATAGGCCCATAATGCATCATCAAGTTTCTTGGACCAATTCTTTCAAGATCTATTAACAGTCTTTTGCAAAATTAATTTGAGTTCTCTATTACTCAATTCTACTTGACCACTAGACTGTGGGTGATAAGGAGATGCAATTCTATGGTTGACATCATACTTAGCAAGCATTTTACGAAAAGCACCATGAATAAAATGTGAACCACCATCAGTCATTAAATATCTAGGGACTCCAAACCTCGGAAAAATAACTTTAAGCATCTTAATAGAGGTGTTATGATCAGCACTTCTAGTTGGAATAGCTTCTACCCACTTAGTAACGTAATCAACAGCAACTAAAATATGTGTGTATCCATTGGAGGCAGGAAACGGTCCCATATAATCAAAGCCCCAAACATCAAATGGTTCAATAACAAGTGAATAATTCATAGGCATTTCTTGACGTCTACTAATATTACCAATTCTTTGACATTCATCACAAGATAAGACAAACTTACGGGCGTCCTTGAAGAGAGTAGGCCAATAAAAACCGGATTGCAATACCTTATGTGCCGTTCTATCTCCAGCGTGGTGTCCTCCATAAGCTTCGGAGTGACACTTGCGTAGGATCTGTTCCTATTTATGCTCAGGTACACAACGTCTAATAACACCATCTACTCCTTCTTTATAAAGATGTGGGTCATCCCAAAAGTAATGTCTCAAATCATAGAAAAACTTTTTCTTTTGCTGGTATGTGAAACTAGGTGGTATAAATTTAGCAACAATGTAATTAGCATAATCAGCATACCATGGAGTAGTACGAGAAGCATTTATGACATTTAATTGTTCATCAGGAAAGCTATCATCAATAGGTAGTGGGTCATCAAGAACATTTTCTAACCTAGACAAGTTGTCTGCAACGGGGTTCTCAGCTCCCTTTCTATCAATAATATGGAAATCAAATTCTTGTAGCAGGAGAACCCATCCAATAAGTCTAGGTTTAGCATCTTTCTTTTCCATAAGATATTTAATAGCAGCATGATCAGTGTGAATAGTTACTTTAGAATCAACAATATAAGGTCTGAACTTATCACAAGCAAATACAACTGCTAAGAATTCTTTTTCAGTAGTAGCATAATTTCTCTGAGCATTGTCTAGATTTTTACTAGCATATTGAATAACATTTAATTTCTTATCAACTCTTTGCCCTAGAACAGCACCTACAGCATAATCACTAGCATCACACATAATTTCAAAGGGTAAATTCCAATCAGGTGGCTGAATAATAGGTGTAGAGATCAATGCTTTCTTAAGTATTTCAAATGCTTCTACACAATCATCATCAAAGACAAATGGTATATCTTTTTGTAATAAATTAGTCAGAGGCCGAGAAATTTTTGAGAAGTCCTTATTGAACCTCCTATAAAAACCGGCACGACCAAGGAAACTTCTTATACCTTTGATGTCCTTGGGACATGGCATCTTTTCAATAGCATCTACCTTGGCTTTATCAACTTCAATACCTCTTTTAGAAATTTTATGCCCCAAGACAATGCCTTCATTAAGCATAAAGTGGCACTTTTCCCAATTCAAGACAAGATTAGTTTCTTCACATCTCTACAAAACTCGATCAAGGTTGCTCAAGCAATCATCAAAAGAGGATCCATAAACGGAGAAATCATCCATGAAAACCTCACATATCTTTTCACAAAAGTCAGATAATATAGCCATCATGCATCTTTGAAAGGTAGCAGGTGCATTACATAAACCAAAAGGCATACGTCTATAAAAGTGGTCTTTGATTGATCATCGGCTGACACAGGTATTTGAGAGAAACCAGAATAACCATCTAGAAAGCAAAAATGTGTATGTTTGGATAATCTTTCTAGCATTTGATCGATAAAAGGTAAAGGGTAATGAATTTTTTTAGTAGCCTTATTTAATTTGCAGAAATCAATGACCATCCTATAACCTGTAATAATTCTTTGCGGAATCAATTCATCTTTATCATTAGGAACGACAGTAATACCTCCCTTCTTAGGGACACAATGGACAGGACTTACCCACTGACTATCAGCAACGAGATAAATTATACCTGCCTCAAGGAGCTTTAGTATTTCCTTTCTTACTACCTCTTTCATTTTAGGATTCAGCCATCGTTGGTGATCACGAATTGGTTTGGCATCTTTCTCCAAATTTATTTTGTGTTGACATAGAGTGGGACTAATGCCCTTAAGATCATCAAGAGTATATCTAATAGCAGCTCGGTGCTTCTTCAGAGTTTTCAATAATCTCCCTTCTTCATGCTCTGAAAGGTTAGCACTAATAATAACAGGATATATCTTTTTCTCATCAAGATAAGCATATTTAAGAGTATCAGGTAACGGTTTAAACACGAGATCACCCTTGGGTGGAGGAGGATCCCCTAGGATTTCAACAGGCAAATTGTGTTTCAGGATGGGTTCCTGTTTAAAGAATACTTCATCTATTTCCCTTCTTTCATTCATAAACATATCATTTTCATGGTCTAGCAAATATTGTTCTAAAGGATCACTAGGAGGTACGGCAATAGAAGCAAGACCAATAATTTCATCCTTACTAGGCAATTCCTCTTCACGGTGTTGTCTACGAAATTTAGAGAAATTAAACTCATGAGACATATCATCCAAACCAATAGTAACAATATCCTTTTCGCAGTCTATCCTAGCATTAACAGTGTTCAAGAAGGGTCTACCAAATATAATGGGACAAAAACTATCTTGTGGGGAACCAAGAACAAGAAAATCAGTAGGATATTTAGTTTTCCCACACAAGACTTCAACATCTCTAACAATTCCCATGGGTGAAATAGTATCTCTATTGGCAAGTTTAATTGTGACATCAATATCTTCTAACTCAGTAGGTGCAATATCATGCATAATTTCTTTGTATAAGTCAATAGGTATTGCTGTAGCACTAGCACCCATATCACATAAGCCATGATAACAATGATCTCCTATTTTAACAGAAATAACAGGCATGCCTACCACAGGTCTATGTTTATCTTTAGCACAAGGTTTGGCAATTCTAGCAGTTTCATCACAGAAATGAATAACATGCCCATCAATATTATCAGACAAGAGATCTTTAACAATAGCAACATTAGGTTCAACTTTAACTTGCTCAGGAGGTGTATAAGTTCTAATATTGCTTTTACGAACCATAGTTGAAGCTTTAGCATGATCTTTTATCCTAATAGGAAAAGGTGGTTTCTCAACATAAGCAGTAGGAACAATAGGATCATTATAAGTGATAGTCTTTTCTTCAACTTTAATAGGTGCAGCTACTTTTACTTCTATGGGAGGATGATATTTAAACCACTTCTCCTTAGGGAGATCAACATGAGTAGCAAAAGATTCACAGAAAGAAGCTACTATCTCAGAGTCAAGTCCATATTTAGTGCTAAATTTACAGAAAACATCGGTATCCATAAAAGATTTAACACAATCAAACTTAGGTGTCATACCTGACTTCTTACCTTCATCGAGATCCCAATCTTCAGAGTTGCATTTAATTCTTTCCAATAAGTCCCATTTGAATTCAATAGTCTTCATAATAAAAGAGCCAGCACAAGAAGTATCGAGCATGGTGCGATTGTTATCAGAAAGCCGAGCATAAAAATTTGAATAATTATTTCTCTTGGGAGCTCATGATTGGGGCATGAATATAACATTGATTTAAGCCTCCCCCAAGCTTGAGCGATGCTTTCTCCTTCGCGAGGCCAGAAATTATATATATAATTATGATCATGATGAACAAGATGCATAGGATAAAACTTCTGATGAAATTCCAATTTCAATCGTTTGTAGTTCCATGATCCCATATCATCACATAGCCTATACCATGTCAATGCATCTCCCTTCAAAGATAAAGGGAAGGCCTTCTTCTTAATAACATCATCGGGCACACCTACAAGCTTAAATAATCCACAAACTTCATCCACATATATTAGGTGCTCATCAGGATGCATTGTTCCATCTCCTGCAAAAGGATCAGCTAGCAGTTTTTCTATCATACCCGAAGGAATCTCAACGTAGACATTTTCATTTTCAGTAGGTTCAGTAGGTTGAGGAGCAACTCTTTGCTCTACTGGTTAGGGTGAAGATACCCCGAACAAGACCCTCAAAGGATTACTTTCCATAGTAACAAGTGACAATAAATTTCAGCACACTATATAAATTTTTCCTTACCAAATTCCACCTACCAAAGGCGCTTCACTCCCCAGCAACGGCGCCAGAAAAGAGTCTTGATGACCCACAAGTATAAGGGATCTATCGTAGTACTTTCGATAAGTAAGAGTGTCGAACCCAACGAGGAGCAGAAGGAAATGATAAGCGGTTTTCAGCAAGGTATTCTCTGCAAGCACTGAAATTGTAGGTAACAGATAGTTTCGTGATAAGATAAATTGTAACGAGAAACAAGTAACAAAAGTAAATAAAGTGCAGCAAGGTGGCCCAATTCTTTTTGTAGCAAAGGACAAGCCTGGACAAACTCTTATATAGAGAAAAGCGCTCCCGAGGACACATGGGAATTATCGTCAAGCTAGTTTTCATCACGTTCATATGATTCGCGTTCGGTACTTCGATAATTTGATATGTGGGTGGACCGGTGCTTGGGTGCTGTCCTTACTTGGACAAGCATCCCACTTATGATTAACCCCTATTGCAAGCATCCACAACTACAAAAGAAGTATTAAGGTAAACCTAACCATGGCATGAAACAAGTGGATCCAAATCAGCCCCTTACGAAGGAACGCATAAACTAGGGTTTAAGCTTCTGTCACTCTAGCAACCCATCATCTACCTATTACTTCCCAATGCCTTCCTCTAGGCCCAAATAATGGTGAAGTGTCATGTAGTCGACGTTCACATAACACCACTAGAGGAGAGACAACATACATCTCATCAAAATATCGAACGAATACCAAATTCACATGACTACTAATAGCAAGACTTCTCCCATGTCCTCAGGAACAAACGTAACTACTCACAAAGCATATTCATGTTCATAATCAGAGGAGTATTAATATGCATATAGGATCTGAACATATGATATTCCACCAAATAAACAACCTAGCATCAACTACAAGGAGTAATCAACACTACTAGCAACCTACAGGTACCAATCCCAGACTTAGAGACAAGAATTGGATACAAGAGATGAACTAGGGTTTGAGAGGAGATGGTGCTGGTGAAGATGTTGATGGAGATTGCCCTCTCCCGATGAGAGAAGCGTTGGTGATGACGATGACGATGATTCCCCCCCCCCCGGAGGGAAGTGTCCCCGGCAGAACAGCTCCGCCAGAGCCCCAGATTGGTTCCGCCAAGGTTCCGCCTCATGGCGGCGGAGTCTCGTCCCGAAAGCTTCCTTATGATTTTTTCTTGGACGAAAGACTTCATATAGCAGAAGATGGGCACCGGAGGGCCAACAGGGGGCCCACGAGGCAGGGGGGCGCTCCCAGGGGTGTAGGGTGCGCCCCCCACCCTCGTGGCCAGGATGTGGGCCCCCTCTGGTATTTCTTCCGCTCAGTATTTTTTATTATTTCCAAAAATAACTTTCGTGGAGTTTCAGGACTTTTGGAGTTATGCAGAATAGGTCTCTAATATTTGCTCTTTTTCCAGCCCAGAATTCCAGCTGCCGGCATTCTCCCTCCTTATGTAAACCTTGTAAAATAAGAGAGAATAGGCATAAGTATTGTGACATAATGTGTAATAACAGCCCGTAATGCAATAAATATCGATATAAAAGCATGATGCAAAATGGACGTATCAGACGTCCTGGCGTGCCTCGTCAAACGCCAAGACCCGCGCGGAGCGATGCTTGACCTCATGAGGGAGAACCGCTTCGGCTCCGTAGACAAGGAAGAACGGAGTCTCGCCCGTTGGCTTGGTGGTGGTGGTGCGGATGGACCACAACACGGATTGGAGCTCATCGTGCCAGCCTCTGCCACAGGCCTCGAGCTTCTTCTTGAAGGTCCTTGTTTTGAGGCCTCTCAAGACCTCTGCGTTGGCGCGCTCGGCTTGGCCGTTGCTCCTGGTATGTGCCACTGAGGCATAGCATATCTGCATTCCAAGGTTAGCACAATATGTTTTGAAGAGATTGCTAGTGAACTGCGAGCTGTTGTCGGTGATGATGCAATTAGGGACTCTGAACCGGCTCACGAGGCCCTTGATGAACTTGACTGTAGAGCCGGCTAGGATGGTGCGGGCGGCTTCCACCTCTGCCCACTTGGTGAACTTGTCAATGGCGACGTAGAGGTAGCGGTATCCCCCAGGCGCTCGAGGGAATGGACCCAGGATATCCAGCCCCCAGACCGCAAACGGCCACGAGAGTGGGACAGTCTGGAGGCCCTGAGCGGGCTGGTGGATTTGCTTGGCGTGGGACTGGCAGGCCTCGCAGGATCTCACCATCTCGGTTGCGTCGTTGAGTGCCGTGGGCCAGTAGAATCCGCTGTGGAACGCCTTGCCCACCAAGGTACGCGACGACGAATGATGCCCGCAGTCCCCACCGTGTATGCCAGCTAGCAGTTTGCACCCCTGCTCCCTGGAGATGCATCGCAAAGAAACGTCATTCGGTCGCTTCCGGTATAGCTCACTGAGGGAGTCCTGGATTAGGGGGTCCTCGGACGGCCGGACTATATACTTTAGCCGGACTGTTGGACTATGAAGATACAAGATTGCAGACTTCGTCCCGTGTCCGGATGGGACTCTCCTTGGCGTGGAAGGCAAGCTTGGCGATACGGATATGTAGATCTCCTCCCTTGTAACCAACTCTGTGTAACCCTAGCCCCCTCCGGTGTCTATATAAACCGGAGGGTTTAGTCTGTAGGACAACAACAATCATACCATAGGCTAGCTTCTAGGGTTTAGCCTCTACTATCTCGTGGTAGATCAACTCTTGTAATACTCATATCATCAAGATTAATCAAGCAGGAAGTAGGGTATTACCTCCATCGAGAGGGCCCGAACCTGGGTAAACATCATGTCCCCCGCCTCCTGTTACCATCCGCCTTAGACGCATAGTTCGGGACCCCCTACCCGAGATCCGCCGGTTTTGACACCGACGTTGGTGCTTTCATTGAGAGTTCCACTATGCCGCCACTGTAAGGCTTGATGGCTCCTTCAATCATCGGTAACGATGCGATCCAGGGTGAGGTTTTCCTCCCCGGACAGATCTTCGTATTCGGCGGCTTCGTACTGCGGGCCAATTCACTTGGCCATCTGGAGCAGATCGAAAGCTACGCCCCTGGCCATCAGGTCAGATTTGGAAACTTGAACTACACCGCCGACATCCGCGGAGACTTGATCTTCGGCGGATTCGAGCCCATGTCAGGTACGCCGCACGATCATGACGAGCATGATTTAGCTCTGACGTCGGACAGGGTTCGGGAGATCACGCCTGCAACTACTCCGGCCCTTAATCCGGAACAAATTGCGCCATCGGAGGACGGGTGGATAGACCCCGCCACGAAAGCCGCACTCTCAGTGGCAATAGAGCCGAATACTGACTTCACCTCCCACGAGACCCGTGTTGCCGAATCATTGGATTCGTCCCCGGCCACAGACTCCGAGCCGCTTGTGTCCGTGCCCATCGAATCTGATTGGGCGCCGATCATGGAGTTTACCTCCGCGAATATCTTTCAGCACTCGCCTTTCGGCGACGTGCTAAATTCATTAAGGTCCCTCTCCTTGTCGGGAGAACCTTGGCCGAACTATGTCCGGCTAGAATGGGATGCGGACGACGAAGAAATTTGCTCCCCACCCACCACCCACTTAGTAGCCACTGTCGACGATTTAACCGACATGCTCGATTTCGACTCCGAAGACATCGACGGCATGGACGACGATGCAGGAGAGGAACAGGAACCATCGCCCACAGGGCGCTGGATAGCCAGTTCATCACATGACAAATACATGGTGGATACACCCAAAGAAAACAATGACGAGGAACGGAAGGATGCAGCGAAGGATAGCTCCCTCGAGAAGCAAACAAAGCGTCGGCGTAGGCGCCGCTCCAAATCCCGCCTCGACAAAAACTGCGATAACAGCGCAAGAGAAAATAACACCCCAGTCAACTCCAGAGGAAACGACGACTACATTGACCCAGCGGCAGAGCAGGATGAACCATCAAACGGCGAACATAGTACGGATCCGCTGTCCGAACATGGCGACGCCGAGGATAAAGCTCATCAACCTCCCTCCAGAGAGGAAAACAGTCCGGACGAAGATGCACACATCATCCCGGAAAGGCACTTGGAACAAGAGAACCTCCGCATAAGGCTTATTGCCACCGCGAGGAGTCTGAAGAAGCAGAAGCAAAGGCTTAAGGCCGCGCAGAATACACTCAACAGTAGATGGAACAAAGTGCTCGACAATGAAGAAAAGTATGGTGGTAGTTACCACACAAAGAGGTATCCAAAGCGCAAGCTGTTGCCTGAATTTGATGATGAGGCCTTAGAGCCCACACAGCCGAAAAATAAGACAGCCGACCGGTCGGATCAACCACCTTGTGGCCGCGATAGAGCGGCTAACAAGGCCGCACATAAGTCAGCACACGATTCACGTGAGGACTTGCATCAGAAGACCGGCACGACCAGATCCATCTACGGATCAAGGAAACGCGCTCCAGCGCACAACCAAAACCGAACACTACAACCGTCAGAACGCCACGACACATCCAAATACAGGGGTGCCGCACACCCCCTATGTTTCATCGATGAGGTGCTGGACCATGAATTTCCAGAAGGATTCAAACCAGTGAACATAGAGGCATACGACGGAACCACAGACCCTGGGGTCTAGATTGAGGACTTTATCCTCCATATCCATATGGCTCGCGGAGACGATCTCCACGCCATCAAGTACTTGCCCCTCAAGCTGAAAGGACCAGCTCGGCACTGGCTGAAAAGCCTCCCCGAAAACTCAATTGGAAGTTGGGAGGAGCTTGAGGATGCTTTCCGGGCTAATTTTCAAGGGACCTATGTCCGACCTCCGGATGCAGACGATTTAAGTCATATAATTCAACAGCCCGGAGAGTCAGCCCGAAAGCTTTGGAACAAATTTCTCACTAAGAAGAACCAAATCGTCGACTGCCCGGACGCCGAAGCCTTAGCAGCTTTCAAACACAGCGTCCGAGACGAATGGCTCGCCAGACACCTCGGCCAGGAAAAACCGAGAACAATGGCAGCCCTGACAAGCCTTATGACCCGCTTTTGTGCGGGCGAAGATAGCTGGCTAGCCCGTAGTAGCACCAGCGACCCAGGAACATCCGAAGTCAGGGATGGCAATGGAAAACCACGACGCAGTAAAAGCAAGTGTCGAAATAACGAAGAGAGCCCAGATAACACGGCGGTAAATGCCGGATTCAGGGGCTCTCGACCGGGTCATCGGAAAAAGCCTTTCAAAGGCAGCAGGGATGGACCGTCCAGCCTAAACAAGATTCTAGACA
Organism: Triticum aestivum; assembly: GCF_018294505.1. Lineage (NCBI taxonomy): Eukaryota > Viridiplantae > Streptophyta > Magnoliopsida > Poales > Poaceae > Triticum > Triticum aestivum. The sequence goes on from NC_057811.1 coordinate 278,397,561, forward strand.
AACTATGTCAGATTCATGGCACCCTCGATAAACCTGCAAATCACACCCACAGAGAATGTTGGGTCTTCAAGCAGGCCGGTAAGGTAAACGCCGAACACAAGGGGAGGGAGACACCAAGTGAAGACGAGGACGAGCCTCGCCAGCAAGGCACTGGGGGGCAGAAAAAATCCCCACCAGAGGTTAAAACAGTGAACGTGATCCACATGACGAAGAGGAGAAGCAAACATGCACTCCGAGACACACGCGCCGTAGAGCCCGTCACCCCAAAGTTCAACCCCTGGTTGGCCTGCCCGATCACTTTTGATCGCAGGGATCACCTGACAAGCATCTGGCACGAAGGATTGACTGCCTTGATGTTAGACCCAATAATAAACGGATACCATCTCACACGAGTCCTTATGGACGGCGGCAGTAGTCTTAATCTGATATATCAGGAGACAGTCCGCGAAATGGGGATAGACCCGACAAAAATCAGCCACAGTAATACTACCTTCAAGGGAGTAATACCAGGCCCAAAGGCCCGCTGCACGGGCTCTTTAATACTAGAGGTTGTATTCGGTTCTCCCGACAACTTCCAAAGCAAAAAGTTAACCTTCGACATCGCTCCATTCCGAACTGGCTATCAAGCACTACTCGGAAGAGCAACTTTTGCTCGTTTTAATGCAGTACCGCATTACGCTTCTCTCAAGCTTAAGATGCTCGGTCCACGTGGCACCATCACAATTAGCGGAAATATTGAACGTTCCTTACGCGCAGAAGAATGTGCGACGGCTTTAACAGCCGAACACTAAACGGCCCCTCCAACCAGAATAAATGATCGGTCTTCAAGACCGCGGACACGGCTAGACAAGTCCGGCACATTACTAGCTATAACAGCTTAGATAAACCCGAGATTGGTTTGATGGTTATACCCCCATAGACGGTACCAGGGGCTTCCCGCGTGTAAACAGGGCTAGTTCGGCTCAACTTTACTTATCTTGAATTTTAATGGTTTATTGAGAATAACCAATTTTTTCACACGACAACTTTCACCTAAGTTCTTCTCTTTTACAGATGACAATCGTGCTACACCCTTCCAGGATACGGCACAACGGAGACACAGGCACAGACGTGCAGCAGGGACCCGCTTGAAGGTTTCTTTTTAGATTAAGACCCTGCGTAAACCTTTTTTACTGTCTTTTGTTGCTTCACATCCTCCGGATACTTAGTATAATCGAGAAGGATGCTGACGTTATTGGCATTTCGCCACGTCAGAACATTGCACATACCTGGACACTTGGGGTTCATTATCAAGGGCATTGCTCAGCCCGGTAGATGTTATAAAGACCAAATACCTTAGGGAGTGTTCGGCGTCGCGAGTTTGGCCTTATATGCATCAACTCTGAATCATGTCTTTGGTCAAATGTTGGGTTTGCCCGGCTCCCGTGTTTTGCTACCTTACGTTCCGCTCTATCGGCTAAGGTGGCACCGGGAGAACTACTGCGATTGTGCCCTGGTTCATCTGGACGAGCACCTCAGTAGAGAAAGCCGAAAACTGACTGTCATGATAAAGCGCGAGACTGGTCAACCACTCGATGACTTTGCGGAATCTTCGGGATTCCTCCGCATTAATGAAGGGCCGGTTTTCCCGGTCATGTACGTACGCGCCCCGAATTCGGATGAGTGCGGAAATACCAGGGGCTATATAGTAGCCCCACTGTCAAACTCCTATGGTCAAGTGAAAGTGTTAAAGCAATATAGTCTGATTGCCTCGTTCGCCGCGCTACCACCTCCTTAATGGACCAAGACATTGGATCAAGTGTGAAGACGCGCTTTTGCGAACACCCCCGCATTATATGCGTGGGGGCTGAAGCCGACGACTGCAAACTTTCAGGACATATATATATATATATATATATATACATAAACGACCGCATAGGAGGCATAATAATACTTTCAGGCAAAAGTATAAACACAGCCTTTACAATTCAAATAACATTGTCCTTACAATGGAGATACATGTCACTAGAACATAACATTTTTCGAGCACTGAGCCTCTATTAAACGAGCGCCTTCGAGAACTTCTTCAAAGTAGTGCTCGGTCGATACTCGGCCTACGGCCGAACTCTGGGTTGCAATAGCGGTGGCCTCCATCTCTGCCCAGTATGTCTTGACACAGGCAAGGGCCATCCCCGCACCCTCTATGCACGCCGACCTCTTCATAGCGTCGATATGCGGCACAACACCAAGGAATCGTTGCACTAAGCCAAAATAACTATTTGGCCTTGGTCCTTCCGGCCAAAGATGGTCCACAACAGACCTCATGGCAAGCCCGGACAACCTATGGAGCTCGGCCCACTCGGTCATTCGCTCATTTAACAGCAGCGGCCGCACCGGAACATTAAATTGCGACCAGAACAGCTTTTCCACTTCACGATCTTTTTGATCTTTGAAAAACTCGGCCGCATCAGCAGCACTCGCTGCCAAATCCACGTATGCGTCCGCAGAACTCCATAATTGATCGAGAATGGCATACTTTGGATCTCCGAACTTTGTCCGCAACAAAAAGGGCTTCCCAGCCGCGATATCTCCAGCTTGACACAGCTCCTCCTTCGCCCCTCTGATTTTAGAGCGGGCTTCCTTGGCTGCTACCATGGCCTTCTCCAGGTCCGTCGCCTTCGCTCGGCTTTCTTTTTCAAGCAGCTCGTAACGGTCGGCGGCATCTTTCAACTCAACGGCCATCTTGGCTATTTTATCCTTGCTTTGGCAATGCGCAGCCTATTCGGCTCTCAGCTCTTCGACCGCCTTTAGAGCGGCCGCATCACTATTCCTGGCTTGTTCCTTGGCTCGGGCAAGTTCCGCCCGAAGGGTCTCCACGGCGGCAGCTCCATCTGCAGTCACAACATATTAAAAATACTAGCATCATGCTCCTCTTACTATGTGTTGATCACCGGAGGAATCACATACCCTGTGCCTCGTTGAGCCGCTTGTTGACAAGCATGATGTCGGCATCTGCCGCATCAAGTTGCCGCTTCAGCTCGGCAAACTCACCAGTCCGGCTAGCCACCGGACCTTCAGCCACCTGCACATGAAGGCGGCATGATTATTGCCTGGGACTATGATCCTCTGTTTGCCGCCGTTTTCGACAGCAACCAGAGTCTCAGGGGCTACTATCTGGATATGGCACACCTAGCGTGTGCGGTACCATCAAAAACATATACTACTTTGCGTACCTCAAAGCCTCTCAGCTGGCTCATAAAAGCTTCATGCAGCCCGCTTTCGGCAGATGAAATCCTCTCAATCACCGTACCCATTAGCGTACGATGCGCTTCTGAGATAGCCGCTTGCTCCAGAAGATCCTTCAGTGCGTCGGGTCCTGCACCGGACGGTCCCAGACTCTTTCTGTTGCTCTCCTTAGGAGCCGAATACTCCGGACTTCAGGTGGCCGAAGGATTACCCTCTGGCCTAGGCGGATCAGGAGAAATCCTCCGTGATGACACCTCAGGGTCGCCCGCCTCATGAGGCGGGGAGGCATGGGGAGGTGTTTCGCTCTCCATCATCTCCGAAAGAAGATCCCCCGAAGACGAACTCTGTCGAGAAGGGCTACGATCTGAACTACAAGATATATGCTTCGGTTATTGTCCTCGGAAGTAAAGCAGGATATTTTTACTATTCAGCACTTTTTGTTTACTTACATCTCGGTGGAGGGCTGATCCCCTTGCGGGCACTGTGCGGCAAGGGTACCCTCCGGGGCATGACCCTCTGGCGAAGATTTCTTCCCGCGTTTGGAAACCATTGTTTCCAAGTCATAAAAGGTGGTCCTCTTCCTTCCCTGGGGAGAGGGAATTTCAGATTCTTCTCCCCGGTTATCCTCCTTCGCGGAGGCGCTAATTCCCCCGGTTTGGATGAATAATGAGCGAGGCCCGCTTTCAGCCTCTTTATTCCCCCCTTTATCTTCCCCTGAGGGCGCCTGATAAGGCGCCAGCTCAAGCATTCTGGCCAGTACTGGATCTGCTGAGCCTTCGGGAAGGGGGGCCGAACACCTGATCATCTTCGCCTTTTTTACCCAGTCCTGGTCAAAGAGCGACTTTTCAAAATGATGTTGTGATAAATAAAGAGACAACGTGTTCGGCCGAAGGACTACTTACTTGGGTATCTGGACGATTGCAGCTCAGACCCGCATCCTTGATGGTGTCCGGACACCTTATTTGTGGTCCGAAGAACAATTTGTACATCTCTTCGAGCGTCATGCCGAGGAAGTGCTGAATAGCTCGCGGTCCTTCCGGGTTGAACTCCCACATACGGAGGGGTCGGCGTTTGCAAGGCGGGACTCGACGAACTAGCATGACTTGCATTACCGTGACCAGGCTGATATCTCTCTTGAGGAGATCTCGGATGCGACTCTGCAATATCGGCACATCATTTACTGGCCCCCAGTCCAGCCCCTTGTTGATCCATGATGTCAGTTGTGGCGGGGGGCCCGAGCGAAAGGCAGGGCGGCCACCCACTTAGTACCGCGGGGGGCTGTGATGTAAAACGACTCCCGTTGCCATAAGCTTGATACCTCCGGGAAGGAACCCTTTGGCCATGGAACATCGGCGCCTTTGCTTATTACGGCTCCTCCGCATTCTGCGTGTCACCCATTAATCGTCTTCGGCTCTACATTAAAGGTCTTGAGCCACAAGCCGAAGTGCGGGGTGACGTGGAGGAAGGCCTCACACACGACAATGAACGACGAAATGTGAAGGATGGAGTCCGGGGCCAGGTCATGGAAATCCAGCCCGTAATAAAACATGAGCCCCCTAACAAAGGGATCTAGAACAAGGCCTAGCCCTCGGAGGAAGTGAGAGATGAATACGACGCTATCGCCGGGTTCGGGAGTGGGAATGACCTGCCCTTGAGCAGGTAGCCTGTGCGAGATTTTGGCCGTCAAATACCTAGCCTCTCTTAGCTTCTTGATGTCTTCCTCTGTGACAGAGGAAGGCATCCACCGACCTTGAAGGTTGGATCCGAACATGGTTGAAGGTCCGAAGCGCCCGACCTGAGCCTTGGGTGTTGGAACTCGAGGTGGGGGAAGGATTCAATTGATTGCAAGAAGAAAAAGGACAGGCCTTGGCCTCTTTATAAAGAGGGCGAATATCAAGCGTCCTCCGCGTGGCTGTTTGGGACTTGCCTAAAATCGAGGAGTCATACCAACGAGCACGATTGGGTTACCCACATCCGTATTGATGAGAATCCCGTAATAAGGGGGACACGATCTCTGCTTCGACAAGACGTGCCAATAAAATCGCCTCGCAAAATGTGAAGTGGCAGGCTGATTGAGAAAAACGGTTCGAATAATGATCAGGCCATGGTGTGATGTCACGTCATGAAAAGTTGTCAGCAGATTAGATTTGTGGAAATATAATTCTCTCTACGGTGGTATGTGGAGTTTGTTTTGCAGAGCCGGACACTATCCTTGTGTTCAAAATCTTCTATGGAGTATTCGGAGGAGGAACCCGCCTTGCAATGCCGAAGACAATCTGCGTGCCGGACTTATCGTCATTGAAGCCTGGTTCAGGGGCTACTGAGGGAGTCCTGGATTAGGGGGTCCTCGGACGGCCGTACTATATACTTTAGCTGGACTGTTGGACTATGAAGATACAAGATTGAAGACTTCGTCCCATGTCCGGATGGGACTCTCCTTGGCGTGGAAGGCAAGCTTGGCGATACGGATATGTAGATCTCCTCCCTTGTAACCGACTCTGTGTAACCCTAGCCCCCTCCGGTGTCTATATAAACCAGAGGGTTTAGTCCGTAGGACAACAACAATCATACCATAGGCTAGCTTCTAGGGTTTAGCCTCTACGATCTCGTGGTAGATCAACTCTTGTAATACTCATATCATCAAGATGAATCAAGCAGGAAGTAGGGTATTACCTCCATCGAGAGGGCCCGAACCTGGGTAAACATCGTGTCCCCCGCCTCTTGTTACCATCCGCCTTAGACGCACAGTTCGGGACCCCCTACCCGAGATCCGCCGGTTTTGACACTGACACTCGCCATCCTCAATGCAGTACGCCGTAGCCTGCCGGTCCACGCGCTCCGCATCCTCCTCCTTCTCTGGCAGTGTTCCTTGCATCAGGTATGCCCTGAACGCTTCGGTCCAGCTCCCCTCCTGGGGCTCAAGCGCTAGGAGCAGGCGCGGGCTCCCGAGGCTGGCGGCGGGGGAAGTTCCTCATGAGGCAGCGTAGGCTCTGCAGCTGGAGGGGCCGCTGAGGGCTTGAAGAGTCGCTCTTCGAAGACACAGGGCTCTTGGGGCTGACGCTTTGACGCCCTTTTGGCGATATCATCGGCTTCCTTGTTTGTGCCACGGGGAACATGCTGCAGTTCCAGGCCCAAGAATTGCTTCTCCATTTTCTATACCTCCATGAGGTATGCCTCCATGTGCTCGTCCTTTTGCTCGTACACTTTGTTGGAAAAGTTGACGAGGAGCTGAGAGTCGCCCTTGATGGTGAGGCGCTTCACTCCCAAGGCAGCCGCAGCCTTGAGTTCGGCGATCAACCCTTCGTATTCCACGATGTTGTTGGAGACCTTCTCACCACGCTGGAAGCAGAGCTGCACGGCGTAGTAGAGCTTGTCTTGGGTGGACGAGATGAGCACGGCGCCAGCCCCCGCGCCCTGGTGTGCAAAAGCTGTGTCGAAGTACATGACCCAGCCGTCTGGTGCTTCGCTTCCTGGCGAGAGAGATCGGTCCTCGCCCGCTTTGGGCCTTAGAGCATTGGTCCATTCCGCCACGAAGTCGGTGAGTGCGGCTCCCTTGATGACCCTGGTGGTCCTCAACTCCAGCTGGAATGCCTGCAAATCGATGTTCCACTCGGTGACCCTCCCCGCAGCATTGGGGCTCCGGAGTACCCTCTCCAACAGGTACGCCGAGACGACCTTGATGGGGTGGCCTTGAAAGTAGTGACGCAACTTGCGCGAGGCCATGAGGAGAGCAAGTAGAAGCTTCTGCGACATGGGATAGTGTGCCCTTGCGTCCCGTAATACCGTGCTGACGAAGTACACCATGTGCTCGACGAGGGCGGGAGCGTCGGTGGAGTCCGAGGTCTCCGGAGGTTGGGATGCCTCCTGAGGCCAGGGGACCTCAGGAGCTTGGTTGCCCACCGGGGCTACCGCAGTCTCAGGAATGCCGTCTTGCGGAGCCTAGTCATCTGCTGACGCTGCCGTGGCTTCAGGGACGCCGACTTGGTGCCGCACCATCCCAACTGAAGGTGCGGCATTGTGCGGTAGGCCCTTGGCCTGACGCTCCTCCCGGATGGCCACCAGCGCTGCGCTGGCGGAATGAGGCGTGGCGGCTAGGTAAAGCACCAGGGGCTTGAGGGGACGAGGCGCTACCATCACCGGTGCGCTGGTCAGGTATCTCTTGAGGTCTTGAAATGTAGTGTCGGCCTCCGGGGTCCACTCGAACCGGCCCTTCTTCTTCATCAGCTTGAAGAACGAGAGGGCACGTTCCCCAAGCTTGAAGATGAAGCACCCCAGCGAGGTCACACAGCCCATGAGCTTTTGCATTTCCTTGAGAGTCTGCGGTGGGCTCATGTCTTCTATTGCCTTGACCTTCTCCGGATTTGCCTCGATCCCCCTGTGCGACACGAGGAAACCCAGTAGCTTGCCGGAGGGGACACCGAACACGCACTTCTCTGGGTTGAGCCGCAGGTTCACCTTGCGCAGGCTGGCGAAAGTCTCCTCCAGGTCCTGAATGAGGGTCCTTGCCTCCTGAGACTTCACCACGATGTCGTCGACGTAGGCCTCTGCGTTCCTCCTGAGCTGTTGGCCCAGAGTGATGTGCACCCGTCGCTGGAAGGTCGCCCCAGCGTTGCGCGGCCCGAACGGCATGCAGGTGTAGCAGTACACCCCACACGGGGTCAAGAAGGCTGTCTTCTCTACGTCCTCCACCGCCATCTTGATCTGGTGGTAACCTGAGAAGGCATCTAGAAAACATAACAGGTCGCACTTGGCGGTGGAGGTCGACAATCTGATCGATGCGCGGAAGCGGGAACGCATCCTGAGGGCAGGCCTTGTTGAGGTTGGTGAAGTCGACGCACATGCGCTCCATCCTGCCCTTCTTGGGCATGACGACGGGGTTTCCCAGCCACTTTGGGTACCAGACTTCACGGATGACACCCGCTGCCTGTAGCTTGCGGGTTTCCTAGACGATGAAGGACTGCTTCTCCATGGACTGTCGTCGCGCCTTCTGCTTCACCGGGCGCACGTTGGGGCACACCCTCAAGTGGTGCTCGGTTACTTCCCTTGGGACTCCCACCAGCTGTTTGGGCTCCCAGGCGAATACCTCCTTGTTCACGCATAGGAATTTCACCAGTGCCTCTTCTTGGTCCGGGTCGAGGTCGGTGCCTATGGTGAAGGTGGCTCCTGAAGCCCCGTCATCCTCGACCGGTACTTGCTTCGTCTTGGCCTGATCTTGTGAGGATAACTGCTTCTTCTTTGCCGGCGCAGCCCCCTGGTCCCCAGCCGCTGCCTCGTTAGTGGGGCGAGCTACCGCTGCGGTTCTGAGGGCGAGCCTTAGGGCCGCCAGGGCCTCCTTGGTGTCCCCGGCCACGGTAAGGACACCGCTGCTCCCGGCATCTTCATGAGGTTGTAGGCGGGATGGGTTGCCGCCATGAACTAAGCAAGGGTAGGGTACCCGAGGATGGCGTTGTATGGGAGGCCGATGCGGGCGATGTCGAAGTCGATAAGCTCGGTGCGGTAGTTGTCGCGGGTGTCAAAGGGGACGGGGAGGCGGATCTGCCTAGGGGGCTGGTGAATCCACCACCAACTCCGGAGAAGGGCTTGGTGTGGTGGAGCCAGCCGAGTGGCACATGGAGCAAGCTGAAGGCCTCCACGGAGAGCACATTGAGGCCGGCTCCTCCGTCGATGAGGGTCTTGGTAACCATTACATTGCAGATGGTGGGTGTGAAGAGCATCAGGAGCGCACCCGAGCCTACGGTGGTCGTCGGATGGTCCCCTGAGTCGAAGGTGAGGTCAGCCTTGGGTGCCGCCCATCCCGGAGGAGCCTTCTGCTGTACATGTGATGCGCCCATCTGGCGGATGAACTGCTTGACGTGGCGATCCGAGGGCGGCGCCTGCGAACCACCCAGGACAGTCGTGACGGCGGGAGGCACTAGTGCCACGAAGCGCACGATGAAAAGGTCGCGCAGCTCATCCCAGGAGGCCACAGAGGACTCCGCAAGGTTGAGCAACTAGGCGCGCGGCACACCAGCGAGGGCCATGGGGAACCAGTTGGCCATGACCTTGTCGTCGCCTCCAGCTTCCAGAACGGCCTCCTCATACGCCAGCAGGAAGGCCGCTGGATCCGCCGCGCCGTCATAGCGAGGCGGCATCTCCGGCTTGAACTTGTGCGGCCACCGCACTTGCCGCAAGGCGGGGATGAAGGCCCGGAGGCCCATGGCGCCTCCGCGCGCACCCATCGATCCAGTCGGAGGAGTGGCGCCTGCCATGGGAGCCGGACGGAGAGACAAAGGAAGTGGAGAGGCGAAGCTTCGGCGCACCCCCTACCTGGCGCGCCAAATGTCGGATTGCGGGTTCCAGCAAACCCTTGTGAGGTTCGAACTCTGGGGTGCGCACGAAGAACTCTCTCTCTCCCTAGCTCGCCCGCTCAACGATCCCACAGCCTAGCTTGATGAACCCAAAGAACAAGAGACACAAAGGTTATACTGGTTCGGGCCACCTCGCGGTGTAATACCCTACTCCAGTGTGGTGGTGGATTGCCTCGAGGGGCTGAGGATGAACTAGTATAGTGGATGAACAACCTCAGGAGGTGAGGTGTTCTTGGGCTCGATGAGCTGGTGTGTGTGAGGGTGGAATGGGTCCAATCCAAGATCCGCCCCCCTCCTATGGTGGTGGCTAGTCCTATTTATAGAGGCCCTGGTCCTCTGGCCAAATGTTAGGCGGGAATGGATTCCACAATGGCCAAGTTTGAAGGGGGACAACTAGTACAAGCTATTCTAACAAAAGGTGGTCTTCGCCTGCCAAAGGCTCTGGTGGTGATGCTGGTGTGGGCTCCGCGATGACCTCCGTCCTACCATCCTGCTGGTCTTGGTCTTGTTGCACCGATATGGAAACCTTTGCCTGACGCCTCGGGACTCCTCGCCTGTGCTTGCCTCTTTAGCACCAAAGAGGAAATTGGTAGACTGCGCCCGCTGGCGCCCGCCTGGCCTTGGTCGTCATGGCTCAGGTCACGCGAACCTCGCGAGGTGTCCCTTGCATAGATATCTCCGCTCCTCGGGAGCCATCCTAGTGAGGCCGCCCCCAGGGAGGTCTTTATGTCGTCCACCTCGCAAGGCTTGGCCCCTCGCGAGGGTCTTGGGTTGTCGCTTCTGAAGCTGGGCCATAACAGGCCGTTGGTGGAGTCACGCGCTGGGCCGCAGGCAGGCAAGTCTGGGCACCCCCGGTCCTAGAACGCCGACACCCGTCGAACATGATGTAGAGGACGTGCCCCTTCTTCAAGCCGTGGGTGAGGGCGAATGACTTCCACCCCTGCTTCAAGAACATGAAGTCGGTGGGAGTGAACTCCGCCGCCACCCAGGAGGGGCCGTTGCAGCAACTGTCCGGCTACACCCACAGGCCTAGCGGTGCGCAGCCCGCCATCTCCTCCGCGAAGGATTCTGGGAGCCGAAGCCATGTGCAAGGCTGGCGGTGCATGCCCACAATGAACTCATAGGCCTCGTCAACAGAGTGGCTCCATGACTAGGGTGGCTGCCGCTCCGACCACCCCAACCCCGGCCGCCTCACCCCCCGCGTCTGTGCCCGCGGGCGGCGCCTCTTTTGCGGTTGCCTGAACTTGCGTAGGCCACCAACGGAGGGCGCCTGCATCCTTGGGGAGGCGCCCTGAGCATGGCGGCGAATGCGCGAGGGCGACCTCTTCCCCTCGCCAGCTTTAGCAGCTCTACCTCCTCCATCGTCGCCTTCCCATTCTCGATGGCGGAGAACCTCCTCATGGGCGCCATGACTAAGGCAATGGTGGAAGAAAATGGAGAAGCAAGAAGGAGGAAGATGAGCCAGGGGGACCTCCCCGTGCCTTTGTATAGCGTTCGACGAAGGGCCGGTCCGCGCCTCCTCGCCTTTGGAAGACGGATGTGATACGTCTCCAACGTATCTATAATTTGTTATTGTTCCATGCTGGTATATTATCAACCTCGATGTTTTATATTCATCTACTAGCAACTTTATATCATTTTTGGGACTAACCTATTGACATAGTGCCCAGTGCCAGTTGCTGTTTTTTGCTTCATAGAATATCCATATCAAATGAAGTTCAAATGCAGCAGAACTTTTTGGAGATTTTTTTCTGCCCAGAAGAGACCCACGGAGCCCAGGAGGTGTATCAAAGGAGGCCCGTGGGGGCCACAAGACACCAGGGCGCGCGAGAGGCCCCAAGCGTGCTCTGGTGCCTTGTGGGCCCATGGTGATCTTTTCAACCGCCTCTTAGCTCTATAAATACTCAGATATTCCAGAAATCCTAGGGGAGTTGACAAAACACAATTCCAGCCGCCGCAAGTTCCAGAACCACAAAGATCCAATCTAGAGCCCTATCTCGGCACCTTGCGGGAAATAATAACGAAGGAGTTCATCATCCTCATTGCTGCTCCTCCAATGATGCATGAGTAGTTTACCATAGACCTACGGGTCTGTAGGTAGTAGCTAGGTGGCTTCGTCTCTCTTTTTGATCTTCAAAACAATGTTCTCCTCGATGTTCTTGGAGATCTATTTGATGTAATGAATTTTTGCGGTGTGTTTATTGGGATCTGATGAATTTTGAGTTTATGATAAGTTCTATCCATGAATATTATATGAGTCTTCTCTGAACTCTTTTATGCAGGATCTTTATAGCCTCGTATTTCTTCTCGGAAACTTTGGTTTGGTTTGGCCAACTAGATTGATTTTTCTTGCAATGGGAGGAGGTGCTTTGTGATGGATTCGATCTTGCGGTGCTTATTCTCAGTGACAGAAGGAGACATGACACGCATGTATCGTTGCCATTAAGGATAAAAAGATGGGCTCTATTCCTACATGAATAGATCTTGTCTACATCATGTCATCATTCTTATTGCATTACTTCGTTTTTCCATGAACTTAATACACTAGATGCATGCTCGATAGCGGTCGATGTGTGGAGTAATAGTAGTAGATGCAGGTAGGAGTCGGTCTACTAATCTTGGATGTGGTGCCTATATACATGATCATTGCCTTGGATATCGTCACGATTATTTGCTCTTCCATCAATTGCCCGACAGTAATTTGTTTACCCACCGTATGCTATTTTCTCGAGAGAAGATGCTAGTGAAATCTACGGCCCCCGGGTCTATTTCCTACCATATTAGTTTCAGATCTATTATTCCAAAAACCAAAAAACAGCTTGCTGGACTGAAATGCCCACGATGCGGCTATATCTCCCACGTGTCGAGGCACGACTTAGAGGCATAACCGCATAGTGGTTTTGTCGCAAGAAGGGTCATCTTCACACAATCCCATGTAATGAACAAGAATGGGATAAAGAGTTGGCTTACAATCGCCACTTCACACAATACATAAATATCATTCATACATCATCCAAAATACAATCATATAGACCGAGTACGGTCAAAATCCAGATAAAAATAAGACAACCCCAAATGCTAGATCCCCGATCGTCCCAACTGGGCTCCACTACTGATCATCAGGAAAAGACACATAATAACGACCACGTTCCTCGTCGAACTCCCACTTGAGATCGACGCCATCGTCTGCACTGGCATCGTCGGCACCTGCAACTGGTGTTGGAAGTATCTGTGAGTCACGGGGACTCAGCAATCTCACACCCGCGAGATCAAGACTATTTAAGCTTGTAGGAAAAGGTGGTGCAAAGAGGTGGAGCTGCAGCGACAAAAGCATATATGGTGGCTAACTTGCGCAAATGAGAGCGAGAAGAGAAGCAATGGAGCGGACGTCATCTAGCAATGACCAAGAAGAGGTCCTGAACACCTACTTACGTCATACATAACACAGACCGTGTTCACTTCCCGGGACTCCGCCGAGAAGAGACCATCACGGCTACACACGCACTTGGTGTATTTTAAATTGGGTCAAGTGACAAGTTATCTACAACCGGACATTAACAAATTCCCATCTGCCACATAACCGCGGGCACGGCTTTCGAAAGTTAATACCCTGCAGGGGTGTCCCAACTTAGCCCATCATAAGCTCTCACGGTCAACGAAGGATAAACCTTCTCCCGGAAAGACCCGATCAGTCTCGGAATCCCGGTTTACAAGACATCTCGACAATGGTAAAACAAGACCAGCAAAGCCTCCCGAATGTGCCGACAAATCCCGATAGGAGCTGCACATATCTCGTTCTCAGGGCACACCGGATTGTCCAAGCTTCCGATAGGCCAGACCAGAGTTGCCCCTGTTGGCCACCGGCGACTGACAGTTTGGACCAATACTCAGAGGAGCACTGGCCCGGGGGTTTAAAATAAAGATGACCCTCGGGCTCTAGAAAACCCGGGGGGAAAAGGTATAGGTCGCAAATGGTAAAACCAAGGTTGGGCCTTGCTGGAGGAGTTTTATTCAAGGCGAACTGTCAAGGGGGTCCCATAAATCACCCGACCGTGTAAGGAACGCAAACTCAAGGAACATAATCCCGGTATAACAGTAACTAGGGCGGCAAGAGTGGAACAAAACACCAGGCATAAGGCCGAGCCTTCCACCCTTTACCAAATATATAGATGCATTAATTAAATAATAGATATTGTGATATCCCAACATATCCATGTTCCGACATAGAACAAACTTCAACTTCACCTGCAACTAGCAACGCTATAAGAGGGGCTGAGCAAAAGCGGTAACATAGCCAAACAACGGTTTGCTAGGAAAAGATGGTTAGGG